>NW_022144742.1:0-17889 GCF_007565055.1 Rhinopithecus roxellana
GTCTACATTTATACTATATCTATTATGTCTATATTTTATACCTCTATCTATTCTATCTATTATGTCTATATTTTATACCTATATCTATGATGTCTATATTTTATACCTATATTCTTAAGTCTTTTTGTCTATATTTATCCCTATATCTATTATATCTATTATGTCTTCAATTTATACCTATATCTATTATATCTCTTATGTGTATATTTTATACCCATATCTATTATATCTATTATGTCTATATTTTATACCTATATCTATTCTGTCTATATTTTATACCTATATCTATTATATCAATTGGGTCTATATTTCATACCTTTATCGGTTATGTCTATTGTGTGTATATTTTATACCTTTATCTATTATATCTATTTTGTGTAAATTTTATAGCTATATCTATTATATCTATTAGGTCTATATTTTATACCTATATCTATTATGTATATATTTTATAACTATATCTATTATATCTATTATGTCTATATTTTATCTCTCTCTCTATTATATCTATTATGTCTATATTTTATACCTCTATCTATTATATCTATTATGCCTATTTTTTATACATATATCTATTATATCTATTATGTCTATATTTTAAACATATATCTATTATGTCTATTATGTCTATATTTTCTACCTATATGTATTAAGTCTATATTTTTATACCTCTAATTATTATATCTATTATGTCTATATTTTATACCTATATCTATTATGTCTATATTTTATACCTATATCTATTATATCTATTATGTCTATATTTAATACCTATATCTATTATATCTATTGTCTATATTTAATACCTATATCTATTTTGTCCATTATGTCTATATTGTACACCTACATCTATTATATCTATTATGTCTATATTTTATACCTATATCTATTATGTCTATATTTTATACCTATATCTATTATATCTATTATGTCTATATTTAATACCTATATCTATTATATCTATTATGTCTATGTTTAATACCTATATCTATTTTGTCCATTATGTCTATATTGTACACCTACATCTATTATATCTATTATGTCTATATTTTATACCTATATCTATTATATCTATATATTATACCTATATCTATGATGTCTGTATTTTATACCTATATCTATTATGTCTTTATTTTATACCTATATCTGTTATATATATTATATCTATTTTATACCTATGTCTATTATGTCTATATTTTATACCTATACCTGTAATGCCTATATTTATACCTTTATCTATTATCTATATTTTATACCTACTAATGCACTATATTTTATACCTAATCTATATCTATGATGTCTAGATTTTATACATATATCTATTACATTTAATATGTTTATATTTTATACCTATATCTATTATATCTATTACGTCTATATCTATTGTATCTATTATGTCTACTTTTTATACCTCTATTATATCTTTTATTTCTATATTTTATAACTATATCTATTATATCTATTATGTCTATATTTTATACCTATATCTATTATGTCTATATTTTATAACCTATTTCTATTATATCTATTGTGTCTGTATTTTATACCTATATCTATTCTGCCTATATGTTATACCTATATCTATTGTATCTATATGTCTTATTTTATACCTATATCTACTATACCTATTATGTCTATATGTATACCCTATAATCTATTAAGTCTATATTTTTATACCTATATTTATTATATCTATTATGTCTATATTTTATCTCAATATCATTATGTCTATATTTAATATCTATATCTATTATATCTATTATGTCTGTATGTTTTACCTATATCTATTATGACTATTTTATACCTCTATCTATTATATCTATTATGTCTATATTTTATACCTATATCTATTATATCTATTATGCTTATATTTCATACCTATATCTATTATATCTATTATACCTATATTTTTTACCTATATCTATTATATCTATTATGTCTATATTTTATACCTATATCCATCAAATCTATAATGTCTCTATTTTATATCTATATTTGTTACATCTTTTATGTCTATATTTTATACCTATATCTATTATATCTATTATGTCTATATTTTATACCTATATCTATTGTGTGTATTATGTCTATATTTTATACCTATATCTATTATATCTATTATGTCAATACGTTATTCCTATATCTATTATGTCTATATTTTATACCTGTATCGATTATATATGTTATGTCTATATTTTATACCTATATTTATTATATCTCTTATATCGATATTTTATACCTATATCTATTATATCTATTATGATTATATTTATACCCATATCTATTCTGTCTATATTTTATACCTATATCTATTATATCTATTAGGTCTATATTTTATACCTTAATCTACTACACCTCTTATAGCTATATTTTATACCTATATCTATTATATCTATGACGTCTAGATTTTATAACTGTCTATTATATCTATTATGTCCGTATTGTATACCTATATCTATTACATCTAATATGTCTATATTTTATACCTATATCTATTATATCTATTATGTCTATATATATTATATCTATTATGTCTATATTTTATACCTCTATTATATCTTTTATATCTATATTTTATAGCTGTATCTATTATATCTTTTATGTCTATATTTTATACCTATATCTATTATGTCTATATTTTATACCTATATCCATAATGTCTATATTTTATACCTACATCTATCATATCTATTATGTCTGTATTTTATACCTATATCTATTCTGCATATATTTTATAACTATATCTATTATATCTATTATGTCTATATTGAATACCTATATCTCTTGTCTATATTTTATACCTATATTTATTATATCTGTTATGTCTATATTTTATACCAATATCTATTATGTCTGTATTTAATATCTATATCTACTATATCTATTATGTCTGTATTTTTTACCTATATCTATTATGATATATTTTATACCTATATCTGTTAAATCTATTATGTCTATATTTTATACCTATATCTATTATATCTATTATGTTTATGTTTTATACCTATATCTATTATATCTATTATACCTATATTTTTACCTATATCTATTATATCTATTATATCTATATTTATACCTATATCTATTATAACTATATTTTATAACTAGATGTCTTATATCTTTTTTTAATACCTATATCTATCATATCTATTAGATTTATATTTTATAATTACATCTATTATATCTATATTTTATACCTATATCTATTATATCTATTATATCTATGATTTATGACTATATCAATTATAATAGATATTTTATACGTATATCAATTATATGTATACTTTATACCTATATCTATTATGTCTATATTTTATACCTTTATCCATTATATCTAGTATGTCTATATTTTGTACCTATATCTACTCTGTCTATTATGTCTATATTTAATACCTATGTCTATTATATCTATTATGTCTATATTTTATACCTATATCCATCAAATCTATTATGTCTCTATTTTATACCTATATTTGTTACATCTATTATGTCTGTATTTTATTCCTATATGTATTATATCTATTATGTCTATATTTTATACCTATATCTATTGGATGTATTTTGTCTATATTTTTTACCTATATCTATTATATCTATTATGTCAATACTTTATTCCTGTATCTATTATGTCTGTATTTTATACATGTATCGATTATATGTGTTATGTCTATATTTTATAACTATATTTATTATATCTCTTATGTCGATATTTTATACCTATATCTATTATATCTATTATGTTTATATTTTATACCGATATCTATTCTGTCTATATTTCATACCTATATCTATTATATCTATTATGTCTGTATTTTATACCTTTATCTACTATATTTTCCTATGTCTATGTTTTATACCTATATCTATTATATCTATTGTGTCTATACTTTATACCTATATCTATCATGTCTATATTTTATATCTCTATCTATTATATCTATTATGTCTATATTTTAAACCTATATCTATTATATCTATTATGTCTATTTTTTATGCGTATATCCATTATATCCACTATATCTATATTTTAAATCTATATCTATTATATCTATATTTGATACCTATATCCATTATATCTATTATATCTATATTTTATACATATATCTATTATATCTATTGTGTATATTTTATACCTGTATCTATCATATCTATATTTTGTATCTGTATCTATTATATCTATTATGTCCTATATATTATACCTATATCCATCAAATCTATTATGTCTCTATTATATACCTATATTTGTAACATCTATTATGTCTATATTTTATACCTGTATCTATTATATCTATTTTCTATATTTTATAGCTCTATCTATTATATCTTTTATGTCTATATTTTATATCTTAATGTATTACATCTATTAGGTCTATATTTTATACCTCTATCTATTACATTTATTATGTCTATATTTTATACCTCTATCTGGCATATCTGTTATGTCTATATTTTATACTTCTATCTATTATATCTATTATATCTATTTTGTCTATATTTTATACGTCTATCTGTTATATCTATTATGTCTAAATTTTATACGTCTATCTATTATATTTATTATGTCTATAATTTATACCTATATCTATTATATCTATTATGTCTATAATTTCTACCTCTATTATATCTATTATGTCTATATTTTAAACCTCGATCCATTATATCTGTTATATCAATTATGTCTATATTTTATACCTCTATTTATTATATCTATTTGGTCTATGTTTTATAACTACATATTATTTCTATTATATCTATATTTTAACCTATGTCTATTATGTCTTTATTTTATACCTATATCCATTACATGTATTATGTGCATATTTTATGCCTATATCTATTATGTCTATATTTAATACGTATATCTATTATATCTACTATGTCTATATTTTATACCTATATATATTCTATCTATTATGTCTGTATTTTACACCTATATCTATTAGATCTATTATGTCTGTATCTATTATGTCTATTATGTCTATCTTTTATACCTATATCTATTATATCTATTGCATATATTTTATAGCAATATCTATTATATCTATTTTGTCTATATTTTATACCTCTGTCTATTATATCTCTTATATCTATAATTTATACCTCAATCTATTATATCTATATTTTATAACTGTATCTATTATATGTATTATGTCTATATTTTATACCTTTATCTATTAGATCTATTATGTCTGTATCTATTATGTCTATTATGATCTATCTTTTATACCTATATCTATTATAATCTATTGCATATATTTTATAGCAATATCTATTATATCTATTTTGTCTATATTTTATACCTTTATCTATTATATCTCTTATGTCTATATTTTATACCTCAATCTATTATATCTATATTTTATAACTGTATCTATTATATGTATTATGTCTATATTTTATACCTTTATCTATTAGATCTATTATGTCTGTATCTATTATATCTATTATATCTATCTCTTATACCTATATCTATTATATCTCTTGTGTATATTTTATAGCAATATCTATTATATCTATTTTGTCTATATTTTATACCTCTATCTATTATATCTCTAATGTCCATATTTTATACATCAATCTATTATATCTGTATTTTATAACTTTATCTATTATATATATTATGTCTATATTTTATACCAATATGTATTATGTCTGTCTATATCTATTATACATATTATGCCTATATTTTATACGTATATCTATATTATTATGTCTATATTTTCTACCTCTCTTATATCTATTATGTCTATATTTTATACCTATATCTATTATATCTATTAGGTCTATATTTTATACCTATATCTATTATGTCTATATTTAATACCTATATCTATTATATCTATTATGTCTATATTTTATACGTATATCTATTATGTCTATATTTTATACCTCTATCGATTATATGTATTATATCTATATTTTATTCCTATATCTATTATATCTCTTATATTTATATTTTATAATTTTATCTTATATCTCTATTTTATATCTGTATCTTTTATATCTATTATATCTGTATTTTATACCTATATCTATTGTATCTATATTTTATACGTATATCTATTATATCTATATTGTATACCTATATCTATTATATCTATATTTTATACCTCTATCATATCTATTATGTCTATATTTAATACCTATATCTATTATATCTACTCTGTCTATATTTTATACCTATTTCTATTATATCTATTATGTCTATACTTTATTCCTATATCTACTATATCTATCTTTTATACCTGAATCGATCATATGTATTATATCTATATTTTATACCTATATGTATTATACCTCTTATGTCTATATTTTATAGCTATATCTATTATTTCTATTATGTTTATATTTTATACCCATGTCTATTATGTCTATATTTTATACCTGTGTCTATTATATCTATTATGTCTATATTTTATACCTATATCAATTATACCTCTTATGTGTATATTTTATACCTATATCTATTATATGTATTGTGTCTATACTTTATACCTATTACTATTATGTCTCTATTTTATATCTTTATTTATTATATCTAGTATGTCTATAGTTTTTACCTATATCTATTATGTCTATGTTTTATACCTATATCTATTATAACTATTATGTCTATATTTTATATATATTATGTCTGTATTTTACACCTATATCTATTATATCTATTATGTCTATATTTTATAACTATATATTATGACTATATATTATATCTATATCTATTTTATATATGATGTCTATATTTTATATCTATATCTATTATGTCTATATTTTATACCTCTATCTGGTATATCTATTATGTCTACATTTTAAACCTATATCTATTATATCTATTATGTCTGTATTGTATACCTATATATATTATAACTATATTTTATACGGATATCTATATATCTATATTTTTTACCTATATCTATTATATCTATTATATGTATATTTTATGACTATATCAATTTTATCTATATTTTATACTGTATATCTATTATATCCATTATGACTATATTTTATACCTATATCTATTGTATCTATTATGTCTATATTTTATTCCTATGTCTATGATATCTATTATGTCTATATTTTATACCTATATCTATCAAATCTATTATGTCTCTATTTTATAACTATATTAGTTATATCTATTATGTCTATATATTATACCTTTATCTATTATATCTATTATGTCTGTATTGTATACCTATGTATATTGTATGTATTTTGTCTATATTTTATGCGTATATCTACTATATCTTTTATGTCTATACTTTATACCTATATCTATTTTGTCCGTATTTATACCTATATCTATTATATCTATTATGTCTGTATTTTATACCTATATCTATTATATCTATTATGTCTATATTTTATACCATTATCTATTATATCTATTATGTCTATATTTTATACCTATATCTATTATATCTATATTTTATAACTATATCTATTATATGCATTATTTCTATATTTATTCCTATATCTATTATATCTGTCTAATATCTATTATATCTATTCTGTCTATATTTTATACGTATATCTATAACTATTATGTCTATATTTCATACCTCTCTTACATCTATTATGTCTATATTTTATACCTGTATCTATTATATCTATTTTTATACCTATATCTATTATATCTATTATGTCTATATTTTATACCTATATCTATTATATCTATTATGTCTATATTTTATACCTATATCTATTATATCTATTATGTCTATATTTTATACGTATGTCTATATCTATTATGTCTATATTTTATACCTCTCTTATATCTATTATTTCCGTATTTTATACCTATATCTATTATATCTATTAGGTCTACATTTTATACCTATATCTATTATGTCTATATTTATTACCTGTATCTATTATATCTATTATGTCTATATTTTATGCGTATATCTATTATGTCTATATTTATACCTCTATCTATTATATCTATTATATCTATATTTTATACCTATATCTATTATAACTGTATTTTATACCTATGTCTATTATATCTATATTTTATGCCTATATCCATTAGATCTATTATATTTATATTTTATAATTTTATCTATTGAATCTATATTTTATATCTGTATCTATTATATATATTATGTCTATATTTTATATCTATATTATTGCATCTATGTTTATACGTATATCTATTATATCTATTATATCTATATTTTATACCTATATCTATTATATTTATATTTTTTACCTGTATCTGGTATATCTATTATGTCTATATTTTATACCTATATCTATTATATCTATTATCTCTATATTTTATACCTATATATATTATATCTATTAAATCTATATTTTATACCCATATCTATCATAACTATTATGTCTGTATTTTATACCTGGATTTATAATATCTATATTTTCTACCTATATCTATTATTTCTATATTTTATTCCTATATCTATTTATCTATTATATCTATATTTTATACCTATATATATTATCTATTGTGTCTATATATATACCTATATGTATTATACCTATTATATCTATATTTATACCTATATCTTTTATATCTATTATGTCTAAATATTATACCTATATCTTTCCTGTCTATATTTTATACCTATATCTATTACGTCTATATTTTATACCTATATCTATTACATTTATTATGTCTAAATATTATACCTATATCTTTTATGTCTATATTTTATACCTATATCTATTATAGCTATATTTTATACCTATATGTATTATATCTATTATGTCCATATTTTATACCTATATCTATTATGTCTATTATGTCTATATTTTATACCTATATCTATAATGTCTATATTTTATACCTATATCTATGATATATATTATGTCTATATTTATACGTATATCTATTATGTCTATATTTTACACCTATATCTATTATATCTATTATGTCTATATTTTATAACTATATCTATTATATCTATTATGTCTATATTTTATACCTATATCTATTATATCTATTATAGCTATATTTTATACCTATATCTATTATAACTATATTTTATACCTATATTTCTTATATCGATATTTAATACCTATATCTACTATATATTTTAGATTTATATTTTATGATTATACCTATTATATCTATTTTTTATACCTATGTCTATTATATCTATTATATCTATATTTTATGACAATATCAATTATATCTATATTTTATACGTATATCTACTACATGTATTATATCTATATTTTATAACTATATTATATCTATATTTTATACATATGTCTATTATATCTATTATGTCTATATTTTGTACCTATATTTATTATATCTATTATGTCTATATTTTATACCTATATCTATTTTATCTACTATGTCTCTATTTTATACCTATTTCTATTATATCTATTAGTTCTATAATTTATTCCTATATCTACTATGTCTATCTTTTATACCTGTATCGATCATATGTATTATATCTATATTTTATACCTATATGTATTATACCTCTTATGTTTATATTTTATACCTATATCTATTATTTCTATTATGTTTATATTTCATACCCATATCTATTATGTCTATATTTTATACCTGTGTCTATTATATCTATTATGTCTATATTTTCTACCTATATCTATTATACCTCTTATGTCTATATTTTATACATATATCTATTATAGGTATTGTGTCTATACTTTATACCTATATCTCTTATGTCTGTATTTTATATCTTTTTCTATTATATCTATTATGACAATACTTTATACCTATATCTATTATGTCAATGTTTTATACCTATATCTATTATAACTATTATGTCTATATTTTATAACTATATATTATGTCTGTATTTTACACCTATATGTATTATATCTGTTATGTCTATATTTTATAACTATATATTATGTCTGTATTTTATATCTATATCCATTTTATATATTATGTCTATATTTTATATCTATATCTATTATGTCAATATTTTACACCTATATCTATTATATCTATTCTGTGTATATTTTACACGTATATCTATTATATCTTTATGTCTATATTTTATACCTATATCTATTTTGTCTACATTGTATACCTATATCTATTATATCTATTTTGTCTGTATTTCATACCTATATCTTTTATATCTATTATGTATAAATATTATACCTATCTTTCATGTCTATATTTTATAACTATATCTATTATGTCTATATTTTATACCTATATCTATTATATCTATTTTGTCTAAATATTATACCTATATCTTTTTGTCTATATTATATACCTATATCTATTATGGCTATATTTATACCTATATGTATTATATCTATTATGTCTATATTTATACCTATATCTATTATGTCTATTATGTCTATATTTTATACCTATATCTAGTATGTCTATATTTTATACCTATATCTATATCTATTATTTCTATATTTTATACGTATATCTATTATGTCTATATTTTACACCTATATCTATTATATCTATTATGTCTATATTTTATACCTATATCTATTATATCTATTATGTCTATATTTTATACCTATATCTATTATATCTATTATGTCTATATTTATACATATATCTATTATATCTCTTATGTCTGTATTGTATACCTATATATATAATAACTATATTTTATACCGATATCTATTATATCTATATTTTATACCTTTATCTATTATATCTATTATATTTATATTTTATCATTATATCTATTATATCTATATTTTATAAATATATCTATTATATCATTATATCGATATTTTATAGCTATATCTAATATATCTATATTTTATACCCCTATCTATTATATCTTTTATGTCTATATTTTTATACCGATATCTATTATATCTATTATGTCTATATTTATACCTATGTCTATTACATCTATTTTATCTATATTTTATATTTATATCTGTAATATCTATTATGTCTGTATTTCATATCTATATCTTTTATATCTATTATGTCTATATTTTATACCTATATCTATTACGTCTATATTTTATACCTATATCTATTATATCTATTATGGCTATATTTTATACGTATATCTATTATATCTATTATGTCTATATTTTATAAATATATCTATTATAACTGTTATGTCTATATTTTATAGATATATCTATTATGGCTATATATTATACCTAGATCTACTATGTCTGTATTTTATACCTATATCTATTATGTCTTTATTTCATACCTATACGTATTGTATCTATTATGTCTATACTTTTTAACTGTATCTATTGTATCTATCATGTCTATATTTTATACATATATCTATTATGTGTATATTTTATACCTGTGTCTATTATAACTGTTACGTCTATATTTATAGATATGTGTTTTACGGCTATATATTATACCTGGATCTATTATGTCTGTATTTTATACCTATATCTATTATGTCTTATTTTACCTATACCTATTATATCTATTATGGCTATACTTTATACTGTATCTATGTATCTATCAGTCTGTATTTTATACCTATATCTAGTATGTCTATATTTTATACCTATATCTATTATATCTATGATGTCTATATTTTATAACTGTTATATTCTATTATTCTATATTGTATACCAATAATCTATTATATCTTTTATGTCTATATTTTAATACCTTTATCTATTATATCTATTCTAATCGATATTTTATACCTATATCTATTGTAACTATATTTTATACCTATATATATTGTACTCAATTTTATAACCTATATCTATTAGATCTATTATTTTTATTTTTATAATATATCTATTATATCTATATTTATTCCTTTATCTATTATATCTATTCTATCTACATTTAAAACCTATAACTATTCTATCTATATTTATACGTATATCTTTTATATCTATTATATCTATATGTTATACCTATATCTATTATATCTATATTTTATACCTATATCTATTATATCTATTATGTCTATAGTTTATACCTATATCAATTATATCTAATTTTATACTGATAAGTTATTATATCTATATTTTATTCTTATATCTATTATATCTATTATGACTATACTACTTTATACCTAGTATATATTATATCTATTATGTCTATATTCTATCACATATATCTGTTATACAATTATGTCTATATTTTTCCCTATACAATTTTATCTATATTTTATACCTATATCATTGGATGTGTTTATATTTTGTATTTTATAACTCTATCAATTACATCTATAGTTTAATAACCTATATCTATTATAATCTATTGTGGTCTGATATTTTTATAGCTCTATTATATCTATTATGTCTAAAGATTATACCATACTATTATTTTATATTTTACATACCGTATATCTAAAATATTTATGTCTATATTTTAATAACTATTATTATTCTATATTTTGCCCTATATCTATTATATCGATTATATCTATATTTTATAACTATATAATTATGTCTATATTTAATATCTATATCCATTATATATATTATGTCTATATTCTATATCTATTATTATTATGTCTATATGTTACACCTATAATATTATATCGATTCGGTGTATTTTTATACCTATATCTAATATATATTTTATGTCTACATTTTATACCTATATCTATTATGACTGTATTTTATACCTATATCTATTATATCTTTATGTCTATATTTATACCTATATCTATATCTATTATGTCTAAAATGTTATACCTATATCTTTTATGTCTATATTTTATACCTATACCCATTATGTCTGTAGTTTATACTTATATCTATTATATCTATTATGTCTATATTTTATACCTATATCTATCATATCTATTATGTCTGTATTTCATACCTATATATATCATATCTATTATGTCCATATTTTTATACCCATATCTATTATATCTATTATGTCTGTAATTTCATACCTATATCTATAATATCTATTATGTCTGTGTTTCATACCATATCTATTATATTTATTAGGTCTATATTTTATACCTATATCTACTATGTCTATATTTTATACCTATATCTATTATAATTATTATGTCTAATTTTATACCTATAACTATTCTATCTATTATGTCTAAATATTATAACCTATTACTTTTATGTCTATATTTTATACCTATATCTATTATGTCTTTAATTTTACACCTATATCTATTATATCCATTATGTCTATATTTATACCTATATCTATTATATCTATTATAACTATATTTTATACCTATATCTATTATGTCTATATTTTATACCTATATCTATTATATCTATTATATCTATATTTTATGCATATATCTATTATATCTATTATGTCTATATTGTGTACCTATATCTATTTTGTCAATATTTTAAATCTATATCAATTATATCTATTATGTCTATATTTTACACGTATATACATTATATCTCTTATGTCTGTATTTTATATCTATATCTACTAAATCTATTATGTCTATATTTTATACCAATATCTATTATATCTACTATGTATGTATTTTATACCTATATCTATTATATCTATTGTATCAATATTTTATACCTATATCTATTAAAACTATTATGTCAATATTTTATACCTATATCTATTATTTCTATTATGTCCATATTTTAAACCTTTATCTATTATAGCTATTATGTTTTATATTTATACCTATATCGATTATAGCTACTGATGTCTAATGTTTTATACCTATATCTATTATATCTATTAGGTCTATATTTTGTAAATATATCTATTAAATCTATTATGTCTGTATTTTAACCTATATCAATTATGTCTATATTTTATAGCTGTTTTATTATATCTATTATGTCTGTATTTAATACCTATATCTGTCTATATTTTATACCTATATATATTATATCTATTATGTCTATAGTTTTATAACCTATATCTATTATATCCATTATGTCTATGTTTTATACATATATCTATTATATCTACTATGTCTATATTTTACAAGTATATCTATTATACTATTAGTTCTATATTTTTATAACCCATCTCTATTATATCTATTATGTTAATGTTTTATACCTATATCTCTTATATCATGTCTATATTTTATACCTATATGAATTTTTTCTATATTTTATACCTATATATTTATGTTATATTTTATACATATATCTATTAATAGTATTATGTCTATATTTGATACCTATATCTATTATATCTATTATGTCTGTATTTTATACTATTTCTATTATATCTATTTTGTCTATATTTTATACCAATATCTATTATGTCTATATTTTATACCTATATATATATATCTATGTCTATATTTTACCTATATATATTATATCTTATGTCTATATTTATACCTATATTTATTATATCTATTATGTCCTCTATTTTATACCTACATCTGTTATAATCGATTATATCTATATATTAGACATATATCTATTATATCTATCATGTCTATATTTTATACCTATATCTATTATATCTATTGTGGTCTATATCTTATACATATATCTATTATTCTATTATGTCTATATTTATACCTATACCTATTGTATCTATTATGTCTGTATTTATACCTATATCTGTTATGAACATATGTCTCTATTTATGCCATACCTATGATGTCTATATTTATAAGTAATTATAATTATTATGTCATATTGGATACCTTTATCTATTATATCCATTATGTTTATTTTTTATAACTATATCTATTATGCGTATATTTTATACCTATATCTATTATGTCTATATTTCATACCTACAATTTTATACCAGTTATGTCTATATTTTATACGTATATCTATATATATCCATTAAGTCTGTATTTTATATCGATATCTATTATGTCTATGTTTTATTACCTCTATCTTTTATATCAATTTGTGTATACTTTATACCTATTTCAATTATGTCTATATTTTATTCCTATATCTATAATATCTATTATGTGTAATTTATACCAATATCTATTATATCCATTATGTCTATAATTTATACCTAAAATTGTTAAATCTATTATGTCTATATTTTATACCTATATCTATTATGTCTATATTTTATATCTATATCTATTATATCTATTATGTCTATATTTTATACCTATATGTATTGTATCTGTTATGTCTATATCTTATCCATATATCTATTATATCTATTATGTCTATATTTCATACCTATACCTATTATTTCTATTATGTCTATATTGATAACTATATCTATTGTATCTATTATGTCTATATCTTATACCTATATCTATTATATCTATTATGTCTATATTTTATACCTATCTTTATTATATCTATTATGTCTATATTTTATACGTATATCTATTGTATCTATTATGTCTATATTTCATACCTATATCTATTATATCTATTATGACTCTATTTTATATCTTTATCTATTATATCCATAATGTCTATATTTTATACCAATATGTATTATATCCACTAATCTGTATTTAATACCTATATCTATTATATATATTATTTCAATGTTTTATACCTATATATATTAAATTTATTATGTCTATATTTTATACCTATATCTATTATATCAATTATGTCTATATCTTATACCTATATCTATTATGTCTATTATGTCTTTATTTTAAACCCATACGTATTATATCTATTATGTCTATATTTCATACCTATATCTATTATAACCATTATGTCTATACTTTGTACTTATATCTATTATGTCAATATTTTATACCTATATCTATTATAATTATTATGTCTATATTTGATATCTATATCTATTATCTATTATGTCCATATTTTATACTTATTTCCATTATTTCTATTATGTCTATATTTAATACCTATATCTATTATGTCTATATTTTATATCTATATTATATATAATGTCTATATTTTATAACTATATCTATTATATCCATTATGTCTATGTTTTATACCTATATCTATATCGACTATGTCTATATTTTACACCTATATCTATTATATCTATTACTTCTATATTTTATACCCATCTCTGTAATATCTATTATGTTTATATTTGATACATATCTATTATATCTATATCTATATTTTATACCTATATCTATTTTGTCTATATTTTACACTAATCTATGTCTATATTTTATACCTAATCTATTATATCTATTATGTCCATATTTTATAACTATATCTATTAAATCTATTATGTCTATATTTTCTACCTATATCTATTATGTCTATATTTATACCTGTTTCTTTTATATCTATTATGTCTGTATTTAATACCTATATCTATTATGTCTATATTTTATACCTTTATGTATTATATCTATTATGTCTATATTTTACCTATATCTATTATATCCATTATGTCTATATTTTATACCTATAATTGTTAAATCTATTATGTCTATATTTTATACCTATATCTATTATGTCTATATTTCATACATACCTATACCTATTATTTCTATTATTTATATCTATATCTATTATATCTTTTATGTCTATATCTTATACCTATATCTATTATATTTATTATGTCTATATTTTATACCTATATTTATTATATCTATTATGTCTATATTTTATGCCTATATCTATTGTATCTATTATGTCTATATTTCATACCTATATCTATTATATCTATTATGTCTATATTTTAAACCTGGATCTATTATATCGATGATGTCTACATCCTATACATATGTCTATGATATCTATTATGTCTATATTTTTTACCTATATCTATTATATCTTTTATGTCTATATTTTATACCTACATCTTTTATATCCATTTTGTCTATATATTATACCTATTTCAATTATGTCTATATTTAGTCCTGTATCTTTTATATCTATTATGTCTATATTTTATACCTATATCTATTATATCTATTATGTCTACATTTTACACCTATATCTATTATATCGATAATGTCTATGTCATATACATATCTATTATATCTAATTATGTCTATATTTTATACCTATATCTATTATATCTGTTATGTCTATATTTTATACCGGTATCTATTATGTCTATATTTTATACCTGTATCTATTATATCTACTCTGTCTATATTTTATACCTATATCTATTATGTCTATTATATCAATGTTTTATACCTATATCTTTTAAATTTATTATGTCTATATTTTACCTATATCTATATATCTATTATGTCTATATCTTATACCTATATCTATTATATCTATTATGTCTTAATTTTAAACCCATACCTATTATATCTGTCTATATTTCATACCTATACCTATTATAACCATTATGTCTATACTTTGTACCTATATCTATTATGTCAATATTTTATACCTATATCTATTATAATTATTATGTCTATATTTGATACCTATATCTATTATATCTATTATGTCTATATTTAATACTTATTTCCATTATTTCTATTATCTATATTTAATACCTATCTATTATGTCTATATTTTATATATATATATTATATCTATTATGTCTATATTTTATACCTATATCTATTGTATCTATTTGTCTATATCTTATCCATATATCTATTATCTAATGTCTATATTTCATACCTATACCTATTATTTCTTTTATGTCTATATTTTATATCTATATCTATTATATCTATTATGTCTATAACTTATACCTATATCTATTATATCTATTATGTCTATATTTTATACCTATATTTATTATATCTTTTATGTCTATATTTTATACCTATATCTATTGCATCTATTATGTCTGTATTTCATAGCTATATCTATTATATCTATTATGTCTATATTTTATACCTGTATCTATTATATCGGTTATGTCTACATCTTATACATATATCTATTATATCTATTATGTCTATATTTTATACCTATACGTTTTATATCCTTTTTGTCTATATTTTATACCTATTTCAATTATGTCTATATTTTATTCCTATATCTATTATGTCTATATTTTATACCTATATCTATTATATCTATTATGTCTATATTTTATACCTATATCTATTATATCGATAATGTCTA
>NW_022144743.1:0-22556 GCF_007565055.1 Rhinopithecus roxellana
CTCTTATATCTATATTTCATACCTCTATCTATTTTATCTCTTATATCTATATTTTATACGTTTATCTATTTTATGTATTATATCTGTGTTTTATACCTCTTTCTGTTATATCTGTCATTATTTTAAACGTATATCTATTTTATCCATTATATCTATATTTTATACCTGTATCTGTTTATTTATTATAGCTATATTTTATAACAATATCTAATATGTCTATATTTTATACTTATATCTATTATATCTGTTATGTCTATATTTTATACCTATATCTTTTATACGTATGTGTATATTTTATACCTCTATTATATCCCTTATGTCTATATTTTATACCTCGATCTGTTGTATCTCTTATATCTATATTTCATACCTATATCTATTATAGCCATTATATCTGTTTTATACCTCTATCTATTATATCTATACTGTCTATGTTTTATACCTCTCTCTATTATATCTATTATGTCTAATTTTATACCTCTCTCTATTATGTCTATATTTTATAACTATATTTATTATATCTATTTTGTGCATATTTTATACCTATGTCTATTATATCTATTATGTCTATATTTTATATCTATATCTATAATATCTAATATGTCATATATTTTATACCTATATCTATTATGTCTACATTTTTTACCTATATCTATTACGTCTTTTATGTATATATTTCATACCTATATCTATTATAACCATTATGTCTACATATTATACCTATAATCTATTATATCAAATATGTCTATATTATATATCTCTATTATATGTATTATGTCTATAATTTGTACCTACATCTATTAAATCTGTATTTTATACCAATGTCTATTATTTGTAGTATTGCTATATTTTATAACTATATATTATATCTATTGTGTCTTTATTTTGTACCTCTCTCTATTATATCTATTTTGTCTATATTTTATACCTATATCTATTATGTCTATATTTATACCTATATCTATTATATCTATTATGTCCTATATTTATTACCTAATATTCTATTATATCTATTATGTCTATATGTTATTACCCATATCTGTTATATCTATTATGTCTATATTTTATACCCATAGCAATTATATCTGTTATTCTCTATTTTATACCTATATCTGTTATTCTATATGTGTATATTTTATACCTGTATCTATTATATCTATGATATCTATATTTATACCTCTATCTATTATATCTAGTTATATTTATATTATATACTATATCTGTTACATCTACATTTTAAACCTATATCTATTATAGCTATCATTTTTATATTTATATATATTATATCTATATTTTATGCCTCTATTATATCTGATATTTTTTACTTATATCTATTATATCTGTATATAATACGTATATATTATATCTTTTAAAAACTATATTTTATACCTATAGCTATTAGATCTATATTTTATACCTATATCTATTTTAACTTTTATATCTTATATTTTATACCTCTATCTAGTATATCTATATTTTATACCAATATTTCTCATATCTATTATGTAGATATTCTATACCTGTATCTATTATACCTATTAAGTTCTAGTATTTTATACTTGTAGCTTTTATACGTATTTTGTCTATATTTTATACCTTATCTATTATATTTGTCTATTTTAAACCTATATCTATAATATTTATTATGTCTATTTTTATACCTATATCTATTATGTCTATTATGACCATATTTCATACCAATATCTATTATATCTATATTTTTATACCTATATCTCTTATATCTATTATGTCTATATTTTATACCTATATATATTATACCAATTATGTCTATATTTTATATCCATATCTGTTATACGCATTATGGCTATTTTTATCCCTACATCTATTATATCTATTATGTCTATATTTTATACCTATATCTATTATATCTATTATGTCTATATTTATAACGATATCTATTATATGTATTGTGTTTATAGTTTCTTACGTATATCTATTATATCTAATAAGTCTATATCTATGTATTATGTCTATATTTTATACCTATATCTATTATATCTATTATGTCTATATTTTATCCCTACATCTATTATATCTATTATGTCTATATGTTATACCAATATCTATTATATATATTATGTGTATATTTTATACCTATATCTATTATGTCTATATTTTATACCTATAACTATTTTATCTTTGATGTCTATATTTTATACCTATATCTATTATATCTTTGATGTCTATATTTATACCTATATCTATTGTATCTATTATGTCTATATTTTATTCTTATAACTCGCATATCTTTATGTCTATATTTTATGCCTATATCTATTATGTCTATATTTTATACCTATATCTATTATATCTATTATGTCAATATATTATACCTATATCTACTATATCTATTATGTCTATTTTTATACCTACATCAATTATATCCATTATATCTATATTTTATACCTGTATCTATTATATCTATATTTTTTACCTATAACTATTATATCTATTATATCTATATTTTATACCTATATCTATTATATCTATATTTTATATCAATATCTATTATATCCATTATATCTATATTTTATACGTGTATCTATTATATCTATTATGTCTATATTTTATACCTATATCTATTATAACAATTATGTCTATATTTTATTCCTATATCTATTATATCTTCTATGTCTATGTTTTATACTATATCGATTATATCTATTATGTCCATATCTCATACCTATATCGATTATGTCTATTATGTCTATATTTTATAAATATATCTCCTACATCTATTATGTCTATATTTTTTATCTATATGTATATCTATTATGTCTATATATTATATGTATATCTATTATACCTATTATTTCTCGATTTTATAACTGTATGTATTTATCTGTCTACATTTAATACCTATATCTATTATATCTATATGTCTATATTTCATGCCTATATCTATTATATCCATTATATATATATTTTACACCTATACCTATTATAACTATATTTTGTATATTTTATACGTATATCTATTGTATCTATTATATCTATATTTTGTAACTATATCTATTATATCTATATTTTATACCTGTATCTATTATATCTATTATGTCTATATTTTATACCTATTACAATTATATCTATATTTTATACCTATATGTATTATAACTATATTTTATTCCTATATCTATTATATCTATTATGTCTATATTTTATACCTATGTATATTATATCTGTCTATATATATACCTATATCTATTATACCTATTATGTCTATATTTTATACCTATAACTATTTTATTTCTATTTTATACCTATATCTATTGTATCTGTTATATTATATTTTGTAACTATGTATATTATATCTATATTTTTCTACCTATATCTATTATAACTATTATATCTATATTTCATACCTGTATTTATTATATCTATATTTTATACCTATAACTATCTATTATATCTATATTTACACGTATATCTATTTTATCTATATTTTATTCCCATATCTATCATATCTATTATGTCTATATTTTATACTTGTATCTATTATATCTATTATGTCTATATCTTATACCTATATCGATTATATCTATTATGTCTATGTTTCATACCTATATCTATTATATTTATTATGTCTATATTTTATACCTCTATCTATTCTATTATGTCTATATTTTATACCTATATCTATTATGTGTATATTTTATACCTATATCTATTATATCTTTTATGTCTATATTTTATACCTATATCTATTCTGTCTATATTTTATACCTAGATCTATTATATCTATGATGTCTATATTTTATACCTATATCCATCATATCTCTTATGTCTATATTTTATACCTATATTTATTATATCTATTATGTCTATATTTTATACCTTTATCTATTATATCTATTATGTCTATATTTTATACCTATGTCTATTATATCTGTTATGTCTGTATTTTATATCTATATCTATTACATGTATTATATCTATATTTTATACCTATATATATTATATCTATTATATCTATTTTTTGTACCTATATCTATTATATCTTTATTTTATACCTATATCTATATCTATTGTGTCTATACTTCATAGTGATATCTTTTATATATATATTTTATACCTATATCTATTATATCCATTATATCTATATTTTATACCTCTATCTATATCTATTATATCTATATTATATATCTATATCTATTATATATATCTATATTTTATACCTATATCTGTTATATCTATTATATCTATATTTTATACCTATATCTCTTATATCTATATTTTATATCTATATCTATTATACCTATTATATCTATATTTTATACCTATATCTATTATATCTATTGTGTCTATGTTTTATACCTATATGTATTGTATCTATTTATCTATATTTTATACCTATATCTATTATATCTATTATGTCTATATTTTATACCTAAATCTAGTATATCTATTATGTCTATATTTATAACTATATCTGTTATAGTTATTATGTCTATATTTCATACCTATATCTATTGTATCTATATTTTATACCTATATCTATTATAACCATATTTTATACCTATATACATTTTATCTATGTTTTTGTACCTATATCAATTGTATCTATTTTATTTATATTTTTTATAATTATATCTATTATATCTACATTTTCTACCTATATCTATTATATCTACTGTCTGTGTTTTTTACCTGTATCTATTATATCTATTTTTTACACGTATATCTATTATATCTATTATATCTATATTTTATGCTTGTATCTATTATATCTATATTATATACCTGTGTCTATTATATCTATTATGGGTATATTTTATACCTATATCTATTATATCTATTATGTCTATATTTTATAACTATATCTATTATATCTATTATGTCTAAATATTATACCTATATTTATTATTTCTATATTTTATACCTATATCTATTTTGTCTATATTTGATACCCCTATGTATTATATCTTTTATATCTATATTTTATACCGATATCTATTGTATCTATTATGTCTATATTTTATACATTCATCTATGATATCTATTATGTCTATATTTTGTAACTATATCTTTTATATCGATTATGTCTATATTTTATACCTATATCTATTATGTCTATATTTTATACCTATATCTATGATATCCATTATGTCTGCATTTTATACCTACATCTATTATATCTCTTATGTCTATATTTTGTACCTATATCTCTTATGTCTATATTTGATACCTGTATCTCTTATATCTATTATGTCTATATTTTATACCTATGTCTATTATATCTATTATGTCTATATTTTATTCCTATGTCTATTATATCTATTAAGTCTATATTTTATACCTATACATATTATGTCTATATTTTATACCTATATCTATTATATCTATTATGTCTATAGTTCATGCCTATATCTATTATTTTCTATATTTTATACCTATATCTATTATAACTCTTATGCCTATATTTTATTTTATTTTTTTATTTTTTATTTTTGAGACAGAGTCTCGCTCTGTCACACAGGCTGGAGTGCAGTGGCCGAATCTCAGCTCACTGCAGTCTGTGCCTCCCGGGTATAAGCCATTCTCCTGCCTCAGCCTCCCGAGTAGCTGGGACTACAGGCGCCTGTCACCTCGCCCGACTATTTTTTTGTATTTTTTAGTAGAGACGAGGTTTCACCCTGTTAGCCAGGAGGGTCTCGATCTCCTGACCTCGTGATCCGCCAGTCTCGGCCTCCCGAAGTGCTGGCATTACAGGCTTGAGCCACTGCGCCTGGCCTAATGCCTATATAATATAACTATATCTGTTATATCTCTTATGTCTATATTTTATACCTATATCTATCATGTCTATATTTATACCTCTATCAATTATATCTACTATGTCTATATTTTCTACGTATATCTATTATATCTATTATGTCTATATTTTATACCTATATCTATTTTATCTATTGTGTCTAGATTTATACCTATATCTATTATGTCTATATTTAACACCAATATCTATTATATCTATTATGTCTATATTTTATACCTATATCTATTATGTCTATATTTAACACCAATATCTATTATATCTATTATGTCTATATTTTAGAACTATATATGTTATATCTATTATGTCTATATTTTATACCTATATCTATTATGTCTATATTTTATTCCTCTCTCTATTATATCTATTATGTCTATATTTTATACCTATATCTATTATATCTATTATGTCTATATTTCATACCTATATCTGTTATATCTATTATGTCTATATTTTATACATATAGCTATTATGTCTACATTTTATACGTATATCTATTATATTTATTGTGTCTATATTTTATACTTATATCTATTATGTCTATATTGTATACCTATATCTATTATATCTATTAAGTGTATATTTTATACTTTTATCTATTATATCTATTATGTGTACATTTTATACCTATATCTACTATATCTATTATGTCTATTTTTAATACCTATATCTATTATATCTATTATGTCAATATTTTATACATATATCAATTATATCTATTATGACTAAATTTTATACCGATATCTATAATGTTTATATTTTCCACCTATATCTATTACATCTCTTATATCTTTATTTTATACCTATATTATATCTATATTTTATGCAAATATCTATTATATCTGTATTTTATATCTATATCTGTTATATATATATTTTATACCTATATCTATTATATCTATTATATCCATATTTTATTACTATATCTTTTATATCTATTATATCTATATTTTATACCTATATTTATTATATCTCTATTTTATACCTATCTCTATTATATCTGTTATGTCTGTATTTTATACCTGTATTTATTGTATCTATTATGTCTATATTTTATACCTATATCTATTATATCTATTATGTCTGTATTTTTTACCTATATCTAATATATATTTTATGTCTATATTTCATACCCATATCTATTATGTCTATATTTTGTTCCTACGTCTATTATGGTCATATTTTATACCTGTATCTATTATTTCTATTATGTCTATGTTTTATACCTATACCTATTATGTCCATATTTTATACCTATATCTATTATACCTACAATGTCTATGTTTTATATGTATATCTATTATATCTATTATGTCTATATTTTATACCTATATCTATTATATCTATTATGTCTATATTTTATACGTGTATCTATTATATCTATTATGTCTATATTTTATACCTATATCTATTATATCTATTATGTGTACATTGTATTTTATTTTATTTTATTTTATTTTATTATTTATTTATTTTTTTATTATACTTTAAGTTCTAGGATACATGTGCATAACGTGCTGGTTTGTTACATATGTATACTTATGCCATGTTGGTGTGCTGCACCCATCAACTCGTCAGCACCCATCAATTCATCATTTTTATCATGTATAACTCTCCAATGCAATCCCTCCCTCCTCTCCCCTCCCCCCTCCCCATGATAGGCCCCAGTGCGTGATGTTCCCCTTCCCGAGTCCAAGTGATCTCATTGTTCAGTTCCCACCTATGAGTGAGAACATGCGGTGTTTGGTTTTCTCTTCTTGTGATAGTTTGCTAAGAATGATGGTTTCCAGCTGCATCCATGTCCCTACAAAGGACGCAAACTCATCCTTTTTTATGGCTGCATAGTATTCCATGGTGTATATGTGCCACATTTTCTTAATCCAGTCTGTCACAGATGGACATTTGGGGTGATTCCAAGTCTTTGCTCTTGTGAATAGTGCCGCAGTAAACATACATGTACATGTGTCTTTGTAGTAGAATAATTTCTAATCCTTTGGGTATATGCCCAGTAGTGGGATGGCTGGGTCATATGGTGCATCTAGTTCTAGATCCTTGAGGAATTGCCATACTCTTTTCCATAATGGTTGAACTAGTTTACAATCCCACCAACAGTGTAAAAGTGTTCCTATTTCTCCACATCCTCTCCAGCACCTGTTGTTTCCTGACTTCTTAATGATTGCCATTCTAACTGGTGTGAGATGGTATCTCATTGTGGTTTTGATTTGCATTTCTCTGATGGCGAGTGACGATGAGTATTTTTTCATGTGTCTGTTGGCTGTATGAATATCTTCTTTTGAGAAATGTCTGTTCATATCCTTTGCCCACTTTTTGATGGGGTTGTTTGTTTTTTTCTCGTATATTTCTTTGAGTTCTTTGTAGATTCTGGATATTAGCCCTTTGTCAGATGAGTAGGTTGCAAAAATTTTCTCCCATTCTGTAGGTTGCCTGTTAACTCTGATGGTAGTTTCTTTTGCTGTGCAAAAGCTCTTTAGTTTAATTAGATCCCATTTGTCAATTTTTGCTTTTGCTGCCATTGCTTTTGGTGTTTTAGACATGAAGTCCTTACCCATGCCTATGTCCTGAATGGTACTACCTAGATTTTCTTCTAGGGTTTTTATGGTATTAGGTCTAACATTTAAGTCTCTAATCCATCTTGAATTAATTTTCGTATAAGAGGTAAGGAAAGGATCCAGTTTCAGCTTTCTACTTATGGCTAGCCAGTTTTCCCAGCACCATTTATTAAATAGGGAATCCTTTCCCCATTTCTTGTTTCTCTCAGGTTTGTCAAAGATCAGATGGCTGTAGATGTGCGGTATTATTTCTGAGGACTCTGTTCTGTTCCATTGGTCTATAGCTCTGTTTTGGTACCAGTACCATGCTGTTTTGGTTACTGTAGCCTTGTAGTATAGTTTGAAGTCAGGTAGCGTGACGCCTCCAGCTTTGTCCTTTTGACTTAGGATTGTCTTGGCAATGCGGGCTCTTTCTTGGTTCCATATGAACTTTAAAGCAGTTTTTTCCAATTCTGTGAAGAAACTCATTGGTAGCTTGATGGGGATGGCATTGAATCTATAAATAACCTTGGGGAGTATGGCCATTTTCACGAAATTGATTCTTCCTATCCATGAGCATGGTATGTTCTTCCATTTGTTTGTGTCCTCTTTGATTTCACTGAGCAGTGGTTTGTAGTTCTCCTTGAAGAGGTCCTTTACATCCCTTGTAAGCTGGATTCCTAGGTATTTTATTCTCTTTGAAGCAATTGTGAATGGAAGTTCATTCCTGATTTGGCTCTCTGCTTGTCTGTTCCTGGTGTATAAGAATGCTTGTGATTTTTGCACATTAATTTTGTATCCTGAGACTTTGCTGAAGTTGCTTATCAGCTTAAGGAGATTTTGGGCTGAGACGATGGGGTTTTCTAAATATACAATCATGTCATCTGCAAACAGGGACAATTTGACTTCTTCTTTTCCTAACTGGATACCCTTGATTTCTTTCTCTTGCCTGATTGCCCTAGCCAGAACTTCTAACACTATGTTGAATAGGAGTGGTGAGAGAGGGCATCCCTGTCTTGTGCCAGTTTTCAAAGGGAATTTTTCCCGTTTTTGCCCATTCAGTATGATATTAGCTGTGGGTTTGTCATAAATAGCTCTTATTATTTTGAGGTACGTTCCATCAATACCGAATTTATTGAGCGTTTTTAGCATGAAGGGCTGTTGAATTTTGTCAAAAGCCTTTTCTGCATCTATTGAGACACTCATGTGGTACTTATCTTTGGTTCTGTTTATATGCTGGATTACGTTTATTGATTTGCGAATGTTGAACCAGCCTTGCATCCCAGGGATGAAGCCCACTTGATCATGGTGGATAAGGCTTTTTGATGTGCTGCTGAATCCGGTTTGCCAGTATTTTATTGAGAATTTTTGTATCAATGTTCATCAGGGATATTGGTCTAAAATTCTCTTTTTTTGTTGTGTCTCTGCCAGGCTTTGCTATCAGGGTGATGTTGGCCTCATAAAATGAGTTAGGGAGGATTCCCTCTTTTTCTATTGATTGGAATAGTTTCAGAAGGAATGGTACCAGCTCCTCCTTGTACCTCTGGTAGAATTCAGCTGTGAATCCGTGTGGTCCTGGACTTTTTTTGGTGGGTAGGCTATTAATTGTTGCCTCAATTTCAGAGCCTGCTATTGGTCTATTCAGGGATTCAACTTCTTCCTGGTTTAGCCTTGGGAGAGTGTAAGTGTCCAGGAAATTGTCCATTTCTTCTAGATTTTCTAGTTGATTTGCGTAGAGGCGTTTATAGTATTCTCTGATGGTAGTTTGTATTTCTGTGGGGTCAGTGGTGATATCCCCTTTATCATTTTTTATTGCATCTATTTGATTCC
The DNA here is from genome assembly GCF_007565055.1 of Rhinopithecus roxellana. Lineage (NCBI taxonomy): Eukaryota > Metazoa > Chordata > Mammalia > Primates > Cercopithecidae > Rhinopithecus > Rhinopithecus roxellana. The sequence continues at coordinate 10,171 of NW_022144743.1, forward strand.
TCTCTCTTTTCTTCTTTATTAGCCTTGCTAGCGGTCTGTCAATTTTGTTGATCTTTTCAAAAAACCAACTCCTGGATTCATTGATTTTTTGGAGGGTTTTTTGTGTCTCTATCTCCTTCAGTTCGGCTCTGATCTTAGTTATTTCTTGCCTTCTGTTAGCTTTTGAATGTGTTTGCTCTTGCCTCTCTAGTTCTTTTAATTGTGATGTTAGAGTGTCAATTTTAGATCTTTCCTGCTTTCTCTTGTGGGCATTTAGTGCTATAAATTTCCCTCTACACACTGCTTTAAATGTGTCCCAGAGATTCTGGTATGTTGTATCTTTGTTCTCACTGGTTTCAATGAACATCTTTATTTCCGCTTTCATTTCGTTATGTACCCAGTAGTCATTCAGGAGCAGGTTGTTCAGTTTCCATGTAGTTGAGGGGTTTTGATTGAGTTTCTTAGTCCTGAGTTCTGGTTTGATTGCACTGTGGTCTGAGAGACAGTTTGTTATTATTTCTGTTCTTTTACATTTGCTGAGGAGTGCTTTACTTCCAATTATGTGGTCAATTTTGGAATAAGTGCGATGTGGTGCTGAGAAGAATGTATATTCTGTTGATTTGGGGTGGAGAGTTCTATAGATGTCTATTAGGTCCGCTTGGTGCAGAGATGAGTTCAATTCCTGGATATCCTTGTTAACTTTCTGTCTCGTTGATCTGTCTAATGTTGACAGCGGAGTGTTGAAGTCTCCCATTATTATTGTATGGGAGTCTAAGTCTCTTTGTAAGTCTCTAAGGACTTGCTTTATGAATCTGGGTGTTCCTGTATTGGGTGCATATAGATTTAGGAGAGTTAGCTCTTCCTGTTGAATTGATCCCTTTACCATTATGTAATGGCCTTCTTTGTCTCTTTTGATCTTTGATGGTTTAAAGTCTGTTTTATCAGAGACAAGGATTGCAACCCCTGCTTTTTTTTGTTCTCCATTTGCTTGGTAGATATTCCTCCATCCCTTTATTTTGAGCCTATGTATGTCTCTGCATGTGAGATGGGTCTCCTGAATACAGCAGACTGATGGGTCTTGACTCTTTATCCAGTATGCCAGTCTGTGTCATTTAATTGGAGCATTTAGTCCATTAACATTTAAGGTTAATATTGTTATGTGTGAACTTGATCCTGCCATTATGATATTAACTGGTTATGTTGTTCGTTAGTTGATGCAGTTTCTTCCTAGCCTCGATGGTCTTTACATTTTGGCATGTTTTTGCGATGGCTGGTACCGGTTGTTCCTTTCCATGTTTAGGGCTTCCTTCAGGGTCTCTTGTAAGGCAGGCCTGGTGGTGACAAAATCTCTAAGCATTTGCTTATCTGTAAAGGATTTTATTTCTCCTTCACTTATGAAAGTTAGTTTGGCTGGATATGAAATTCTGGGTTGAAAATTCTTTTCTTTCAGAACGTTGAATATTGGCCCCCACTCTCTTCTGGCTTGTAGAGTTTCTGCCGAGAGATCTGCTGGTAGTCCGATGGGCTTCCGTTTGTGGGTAACCCGACCTTTCTCTCTGGCTGCCCTTAAGATTTTTTCCTTCATTTCGTTTTTGGTGAATCTGTCAATTATGTGTCTTGGAGTTGCTCTTCTGGAGGAGTATCTTTGTGGCTTTCTCTGTATTTCCTGAATTTGAATGTTGGCCTGCCCTACTAGGTTGGGGAAGTTCTCCTGGATGATATCCTGAAGAGTGTTTTCCAACTTGGTTCCATTTTCCCCCTCACTTTCAGGCACCCCAATCAGACGTAGATTTGGTCTTTTTACGTAATCCCATACTTCTTGCAGGCATTGCTCATTTCTTTTCCTTCTTTTCTCTTTTGGCTTCTCTTCTCGCTTCATTTCATTCATTTGATCCTCAATCGCTGATACTCTTTCTTCCAGTTGATCGAGTCGTTTACTGAAGCTTGTGCATTTGTCACGTATTTCTCGTGTCATGGTTTTCATCTCTGTCATTTCGTTTATGATCTTTTCTGCATTAATGAGTCTAGCTGTCAATTCTTCCACTCTTTTTTCAAGATTTTTAGTTTCTTTGCGCTGGGTACGTAATTCCTCCTTTAGCTCTGATAAGTTTGATAGACTGAAGCCTTCTTCTCTCCTCTCGTGCAAGTCATTCTCTGACCAGCTTTGATCCGTTGCTGGCGATGGGCTGCGCTCCTTTGCAGGGGGAGATGTGTTCTTATTTTTTGAATTTCCAGCTTTTCTGCCCTGCTTCTTCCCCATCTTTGTGGTTTTATCTGTCTCTGGTCTTTGATGGTGGTGACGTACTGATGGGGTTTTGGTATAGGTGTCCTTCCTGTTTGATAGTTTTCCTTCTGACAGTCAGAAGGACTGTCTTTTGGTCTGTTGGAGATTGTTTGAGGTCCACTCCAGACCCTGTTTGCCTGGGTATCAGCAGCAGAGTTTGCCGAAGATAGAATATTGCTGAACAGCGAGTGTACCTGTCTGATTCTTCCTTTGGAAGTTTCCTCTCAGGGGTGTACTCCACCCTGTGAGGTGTGGGGTGTCAGACTGCCCCTAGTGGGGGATTTCTCCCAGCTAGGCTACTCAGGGGTCAGGGACACACCTGAGCAGGCAGTCTGTCCGTTCTCAGATCTCAACCTCCGAGTTGGGAGATCCACAGCTCTCCCCAAAGCTGTCAGACAGAGTCGTTCGCGTCTGCACCGGCCCCCGCTGTTTCCCCATTGGTCTTCAGCTGTGCGCTGTCCCCAGAGGTGGAGTCTACAGAGACAGGCAGGCTTCCTTGAGCTGCTGTGAGCTCCACCCAATTCGAGCTTCCCAGCGGGTTTGTTTACCTACTTAAGCCTCAGCAATGGCGGGCGCCCCTCCCCCAGCCTCGCTGCTGCCTTGCCGATAGATCGCCGCAGACTGCTGTGTTAGCAGTGAGGGAGGCTCCGTGGGCGTGGGACCCTCCCGGCCAGGCGTGGGATATATTCTCCTGGTGTGCCTCTTTGCTTAAAGCGCCGTATTGGGGTGGTAGTTACCCGATTTTCCAGGTGTTGTGTGTCTCAGTTCCCCTGGCTAGGAAAACGGATTCCCTTCCCCTTTGCACTTCCAGGTGAGGCGATGCCTCGCCCTGCTTCAGCTCTCGCTGGTCAGGCTGCAGGAGCTGACCAGCACCGATATTCCGGCACTCCCTAGTGAGATGACCCCAGTACCTCAGGTGAAAATGCAGAAATCACCGGTCTTCTGTGTCGCTCGCGCTGGGAGTTGGAGACTCGAGCTGTTACTATTCGGCCATCTTGCTCCGCCCCCCTATTATGTCTATATTTTATACCTAGGTCTATTAAATCTATTATATCTATATTTTATACCTATACTTATTATATCTATTATGTCTACATTTTATACATCTATCTATGGTATCTATTATGTCTATATTTTATACCTATATCTATTATGACTATTATGTGTATATTTTATACCTGTATCTATTATAACTATATTTTATGCCTATATCAATTATATATATATTTTATACGTATATCTATTATATCTATTATATCTATATTTTATACCTATATCTATTATATCTATATTTCATACCTTTATCTATTATATCTATTTTGTCTGTACTTTACTCCTATATCTATTATGTCTGTATTTTATACCTATATCTATTATATCTATTATGTCTATATTTTATACATATATCTATTATATCTATTCTGTCTATATTTTATACCTATATATATTATAACTATTATGTCTATATTTTATACCTATATCTATTATACCTATTATGTCTATATTTAATACCTATATTTATTATGTCTATATTTTATACCTATGTTTATTATATGTATTATGTCTATATTTTATACCTATACGTATTATATCTATTATGTATATATTTTATACCTATATCTATATCTATTATGTCTATATTTTATACCTATATCTATTATGTCTATGTTTTATACCTGTATCTATTTTATCTTTTATGTCTATATTTTATACCTATATCTATTATATTTATTATGTCTATATTTTACCTCTAGCAATAGTATCTATTATGTCTATAATTTATACAACTATCTATTATGTCTATTATGTCTTTTTTTATACCTCTAGGCATTATATATATTATGTACATATTTTATACCTATATCTGTTATATCTATTATGTCTATATTTTATACCTATATATATCTATTATGTCTATATCTTATACCTATATCTATTATACCTATTATGTCTATATTTTATACCTATATTTCTTATATCTACTATGTCCATATTTTTCCTCTATCTATTATATCTATTATGTCTATAATTTATACATCTATCTATTATGTCTATTACGTCTATATTTTATACCTCTATCTATTATATCTATTATGTCTATATTTATACCTATATCTATCATATATATTATGTCAATATTTTATACCTCTATCTATTGTATCTATTATGTCTATATTTTATACCTTTATCTATTATATCTATTATGTCTATATTTTATACCTATATCTATTATACGTCTTATGTCAATATTTTATACCTATATCTATCATATTTATTGTGTCTGTACTTTATACCTATATCTATTATGTCTATATTTTATATCTTTATTATATTTCTTATATCTATATTTTATACCAATATCTATTATATCTATTATGTCTATATTTCATGCGTATAGCTATTATGTCCACTATATCTATATTTTATACATATATCTATTATAATATGTATGCATCTATTGTGTTTATATCTATTATGTCTGTATTTTATAACTCTATCTATTATAACTATTATGTCTATATTTTATACCTACATCTACTATGTCTATATTTTATACCTATTTCTATTATGTCTATTATGTCTATATTTTATACCTATATCTATTATATTTATTATGTCTATATTTTATAATAGATATAATAGATATAGTTATGAAATAAAGACATAAGAGGTATAATAGATTTAGGTATAAAATATAGACGTAATAGATATAATCGATATAGGTATAAACTATAGACATAAGAGATATAGGTATAAAATATAGACATAATAGTTATAATATATATAGTTATAAAATATAGACGTAATAGTTATTATAGATATAGGTATAATATATAGACATAATAGTTAATATAGATATAGGCAAAAAATATAGACATAAGAGATACAATAGATACAGCTATAAAATATAGACATAATAGTTATAATACATATAGGTATAAAATAAAGACATAATAGATATAGGTATAAAATACGAATATAATAGGTATAGGTATAAATTATAGACATAATAGATATACCTATAAAATATAGACATAAGAGGTATAATAGATATAGTTATAAAATATAGACAAAATAGATATAATCGACATAGGTATAAAATATAGACATAAGAGAAATAGGCATAAAATATAAACATAATAGATATAATAGATACAGGTAAAAAATATAGACATAAGAGATATAATAGATATAGGTATGAAATATAGACATAATAAATATAATCGATACAGGTATAAAAAATAGACTTAATAGATATAGGTATGAAGTATAGACATAATAGATATAATAGATATCGGTGTAAGATATAGACATAATACATACAAAAGATATAGGTATAAAATATAGACATAATAGATACAATAGATATAGGTATAAAATATAGACATAATATATATAATAGATATAGGTATAAAATATAGACATAATAGATATGATATATATAGGTATAAAATATAGACATAATGGATATGATAAATATAGGTATAAAATATAGACATAATAGACATAATAGATATATGTATAAAATATACACATAATAGGTATAATAGATAAAGGTACAAAATATAGATATAAGAGATATAGGTATAAAAAATAGATATAGATATAATAGTTATATATGTATAAAAAATAGATATAATAGATACAGGTATAAAATATAGTCAATAGGTGTAATAGATATAGACATAAAATATAGATATAATAGATATGATTATAAATATTAATATAGTAGATATAATGGATATAGGTAAAACATATAGATATAATGGATATAGGTATAAATATGGTTATAATAGATATAGGTATAAAATATAGATATAATAGATATTGGTACAATGTACAGACACAATAGATATAATAGTTATAGGTATATAATATAGACATAAGAGGTATAATAGATATAGGTATAAAATACAGACATAATAGATATAATAGATATAGGTATAAAATATAGACATAATAGATATGGATATAAAATATAAACATAGATATAATAGATATAGGTATAAAATATAAACATAAGAGATATAATAGATATAGGTATAAAATATAGACCTAATAAATATAATCGATACAGGTATAAAGTGTAGACATAAAAGATATAGGTATAAAGTATAGACATAATAGATATAATAGTCATAGATATAAAATATAGACATAATACATACAATAGATATAGGTATACAATATAGACATAATAAATATAGGTATAAAATATAGACATAATAGATATAGGTATAAAATATAGAAATCAAGATATAATAGATATACATATAAAATATACACAGAATAGATATAATAGATATAGGTGTAAAATATAGGCATAATAGATATAGATATAAAATATAGACATAATATATATAATGAATATAGATATAAAACATAGACATAATATATAGTTATAAAATATAGACATAATAGATATAATAGATATAGGTGTAAAATATAGACATAATATATAGTTTTGAAATATAGACATAATAGTTATAATAGATATAGGTATAAAATATAGACATAATAGATATAGGTATAATATTTAGACATAATAGATATAATAGATATAGTTATAAAATATAGACATAATAGATATAATTGATATAGGTATAAAATAGAGACATAATAGATATACTAGATATAGTTATAAAATATATACCTAATAGATATTATAGATATAGGTATAAAATATAAACATAATGGATATAATAGATATGGGTATAAAATATAGACACAATAGATATAATAGATATAGGTATAAAATATAGACATAATAGATATAATAAATATAGGTATGAAATATAGACAAAAGAGATATAATAGATATAGGTATAAAATATAGACATAATAGATATAACACACATAGTATACAATATAGACATAATAGATATAACATATATAGGTCTAAAATATAGACATAATAGATATAATAGATATAGGTATAAAATATAGATAAAAAAGATAAATTAGATATAGGTATAATAATATAGATATAGATATAAAATATAGACATAATAGATATAATAGATATTGGTATAAAATATCGACATAATAGATATAGGTATAAAATATGGACATTATAGATGTAATAGATATAGGTATAAAATGTAGACATAAGAGGTATAATAGATATAGGTATAAAATATAGACATAATAGATATAATAGATATTGGTATAAAATATAGACAAAATAGATATAGGTATAAAATATAAACATAATAGATACAATAGATATAGGTACAAATATAGACGAAATAGATATAATAGATATAGGTATAAAATATAGACATAATAGATATAATAGATACAGGTATAAAATATAGATATAATAGATATAAGTAAATATAGATATAATAGATATACGTATAAAAAATAGATACAATAGATACAGGTATAAAATATAGACAATAGAGATATAGATATAGTTATAAAATATAGATATAATAGATATAATTAAAAAATATAAACATAATAGATATAATTGATATAGGTAAAAACATAGATATAATGTATATAGGTATAAAATATGGTTGTAAATAGATATAGGTATAAAATATAGATATAATAGATATTATAGATACAGGTATAAAATATAGACATAATAGCTAATACAGATATATTTATAAAATATAGACACAATACTTATTATAGATATAGGTATAAAATATAGACATAATAGATATAGGTACAATATTTAGACATAAAGATATAATAGTTATAGGAATAAAATATAGACTTAATAGATATAATATATATAGGTATAAAACATAGACATAATAGATATAATAGATATAGGTATAAAATATAGACATAATAGATATAGGTATACAATATACAAATAATAGATATAATAGATATAGTTATAAAATATAGATGTAATAGATATTATAGATATAGGTATTAATATAAACATAACAGATATAATAGATATAGGTATAAAATACAGACATAATAGATATAATAGATATAGGTATAAAATACAGACATAATAGATATAATAGATATAGGTATAAAATATAGACATAATAGATATGATATATATAGGTATGAAATATAGACATAATAGATATGATAGATACAGGTATAAAATATAGACATAATAGACATAATAGATATAGGGATAAAATGTAGGCATAATGGATATAATAGATATAGGTATAAAACATAGACATAATAGATATAGTAGATAGAGGTATACAATATAGATGTAATAGATATCGGTATAAAATATAGATATAATAGATATAATAGATGTACGTATAAAAAATAGATATAATAGATACAGTTATAAAATATAGACAATAGATATAATAGACATAGGTATAAAATATAGATATAAATAATAGAATTATAAAACATAAATATAATAGATATAATATATATAGGTATAAAATATAGACATAATAGATATAATAGATATAGGTATAAAATATAGATATAGATATAATGGATATAGGTATCAAATATAGATATAATAGATATAGGTATAAATATAGATATAGTGGATATAATGGATATAGGCATAAAATATAGACATAAGAGATATAATAGATAAAGGTATAAAATATAGACATAATAAATATAATAGTTATTGGTATAAAATATAGACATAATAGATATAGGTATAAAATATAGCCATAATAAATATAATCGATACAGGTATAAATATACACATAATAGATAGGGGTATAAAGTATAGACATAATAGATATAATAAATATCGGTATGAAATATAGACATAATACATAGAAAAGATATAGGTATAAAATATAGACATAATAGACAATAATATAGGTATAAAATATAGACATAATAGATATAATAGATATATGCATAAAATATAGACATAATAGATATGATATATATAGGTATAAAATATAGACATAATAGATATGATAGATATAGGTATAAAATATAGACATAATAGATATAATAGATATAGGTATAAAATATAGACATAATTGATATAATAGATATAGGTATAAAATAAGACATAATAGATATAATAGATACAGGTACAAATATAGATATAATAGATATAGGTGTAAAATATAGATATTATAACATAATAGATATATATGTATAAAAAATAGATATAATAGATACAGGTATAAAATATAGACAATAGATATCATAGATATAGATATCAAATATAGATATAATAGATATAATTATAAAATATAAATATAATAGATATAATAGATATAGGTAAAAAATATTATAATGGATATAGGTACAAAATATTTTTATAAAAGATATAGGTATAAAATATAGGTAGAATAGATATATTTATAAAGTACAGACAATATATATAATAGATATAGGTATAAAATATAGACATAGGAGTTATAGTAGATATAGGTTTAAAATATAGACATAATAGATATAATAGATATAAAAATACAGACATAATAGATATGGGTATAAAATAAAAACATTATAGATATAATAGATATAGGTATAAAATATAAACATAAGAGATATAATAGATATTTATAAAATATTAACATAATAAATGTAATCGATACAGGTATAAAATATAGACATAATAGATGTAGGTATAAAGTATAGACATAATAGATAATAGATATAGATAAAATATAGACATAATGCATACAATAGATTTAGGTATACAATATAGACAAAATAGATATAATAGAAGTCGGTATAAAATATAGACATAATAGATATAACAAATATAGGTATAAAAATAGATACATAATAGATTGATAGATATAGGTATAAAATAAAGACATAATATTATAATAGACATAGGATATAAAATATAGACATAATAGATATATAGATATAGGTATATAATATAGACATAATAGATATAATAGATAAAGGAATAGCATATAGATATAATAGATATAGGTATAAAATATAGATATAATAGATATAATAGATATACATATCAAATATAGATATAATTGATATAGTCATAAATATAGATATAATGGATATAATACATATAGGTATAAAATATAGATATAATAGATATAATTATAAAATATAAATCTAATAGATACAATAGATATAGGGATTATATATAGATATAAGAAAAATAGGTATAAAATATAGTTATAATTAGATATAGGTATAAAATATAGACATATTAGATATAATAAATACAGGTATAAAATATAGACATAATAGATATGGGTATAAAATAGAAACATAATAGATATAAGAGATATAGGTATAAAAAAAAACATAAGAGATATAACAGATTTAGGTATACAATATAGACCTAATGATATAATAGATATAGGTACAAAATATAGACATAATAGATATAATAGATATAGTTTTAAAATATAGACAAATATAGTGTAATAGACATGGGTATAAAATATTAGACATAATAGATATAATAGATATCTGTATAAAATATAGACATAAAAGATAATAGATAGGGGTATAAAATATAGATATCATAGATATAGGTATAAAATATCGATATAATACATTAATAGATATCAGTATAAATATAGATATAATAGATTAGGTGTAAAATATGGATATAATAGATATAATAGATGTAGGTATAAAATAGAGATATAATAGATATCATTATAAATATAAATATAATAGATATAATAGATAAGGTAATAAAATATAGATATATAGATATCGGTATAAAATATAGTTATAATAGCTATAAGTATAAAATATAGACATAATTGATATAATAGATATAGGTAGAAAATGTAGACCTAATAGATTATAATAGATAGAGGTATAAAATATAGACATAATAGATATAGGTATAAAATATCGACATAATAGACATAGGTATAATATTTTGACATATTATATATAATAGATATAGGTATAATATATAGACATAATAGATATAATAGATATAGTTATAAAATATACACATAATAGTTATAATAGATATAGGTATAAAATATAGATATAGATATAGGTATAAATATAGACATAATAGCTATAACAGATATAGTTATAAAATATAGACCTAATAGTTATAATAGGTATAGGTATAAAATAGAGACATAATAGATATAGGTACAATATTCAGATATAATAGACATAGGTAAAAAAATATAGATATAATAGATATAATTATAAATATAGACATAATAGATATAAAGATACAGGTAGAAAATATAGACATAGATATAGGTATAAAATATATACATAATAGATATAATAGATACAGTTATAAAATGTAGACATAATAGATATAATAGAAATAGGTATAAAATAAAGACTAATAGATATAGGTATAAATACAGACATAATAGATATAGGTCTAAAATACAGACATAACAGATATAATATAGGTATAAAATATAACCATAATAGATGTTATAGATATAGGTATAAAATATAGACATAATAGATATATGTATAAAATATAGACATCATAGATGTAATAGATATAGCTATGAAATACAGACATAATAGATATTATAGATATAGGTATAAATCTAGACAAAATAGATGTAATAGACATAGGTATAAAATATAGATATAATAGATATAATAGATATCGGTATAAAATATAGACATAATAACTATAATAGATATAGGTATAAAATATAGACATAATAGACATAGGTATAAAATATAGACATAATGGTTATAATAGATATATGTATAAAAAATAGATATAATAGATACAGGTATAAAATATAGAGAATAGATATAATAGATATAGGTATAAAATTTAGATATAATAGATATAATTATAAAATATAAATATAATAGATATAATAGATAAAGTTATAATATATAGATGTAGATATCGGTATAAATACAGTTATAATACATATAGGTATAAAATAAGATATAATAGATATAATAGATATATGTAAAAATGTAGACATAATAGATATAATAGATATAGGTATCAAATATAGACATAAAAGATATAGTAGATATAGGTATTCAATACAGACATAATTGATATAATAGATATAGGTATAAAATATAGACATAACAGGTATAATAGATATAGGTATGAAATATAGACATAATAGTTATAATAGATATAGGTATAAAATATAGACATAATAGATATACGTATAAAATATAGACATAATAGATATCATAGTAGGTATAAAATATAGACATAATAGATATAGGTATACAATAT
>NW_022144744.1:0-17034 GCF_007565055.1 Rhinopithecus roxellana
ATACAGGTATAAAATATAGACATAATAGATATATGTATGAAGTATACATATTGATATAATAGATATCGGTATCAAATATAGATATAATACATACAAAAAGATATAGGTTAAAAATATAGACATAATAGATACAATTGATATAGGTATAAAATATAGACATAAGAGATATAATATGAGATAGGTATAAATACAGACATAATAGATATGACATTTATAGAGTATAGACATATAGATAGATAGATCTACTATAAAAGATAGACATAATCGATTTAATAGTATAGGTATAAAATATAGACATAAGACATATAATAGATAGGGTATTAATATACACATAAGATATAATAGATATAGGATAAATATAGACATAAGAGATATATAGATATAGGTATAAAATATAGACAGAATAGTTATAGGTATAAAATACAGACATAATAGATATAATAGAATAGGTGTAAAATATACACATAATAGATATAATATATATAGGTATAAAATGTAGACATAATAGACATAATAGATACAGGGATAAAATATAGATATAAAAGATATAATACATGTAGGTATGAAATATAGACATCATAGATATAATAGATATAGGTATGAAATATAGTCATAATCGATATAGGTATATAATATAGACATAATAGATATAATACATGTAAGTATAAAATACAGACTTAATAGATATAAAAGATAGGTATAAAATGTCATAATAGATATAATAGATATAGGTATAAAATCAAGACATAATAGGTATAATAGATATACGTATAAAATAGAGACATAATAGATATACATATAGATATGAAATATAGACATAATAGATATAATAATAATTTATAAAAATAGACATAATAGATATAATAGATATAGGTATGAAATATAGAAATAATAGATATATCGATATAGGTATAAGATATAGACGTAATAGATATAATAGATATACGTATAAAATATAGACAATAGATATCTAGATATAGTCATAAAATATTGATAAAATAGATATACGTGTAAAATATAGATATTAGATATAATATACAGGTATAAAATAGATATAATGAATATAGGTATAAAATATCATATAATTGTTATATAGATATAGGTATAATATAGATATAATAGATATAGTTATATTATAATATAACAGATACAGATCTAGGTATAATATAGATAAAATAGTTATTGGTGTAACATACACATAATATGTATAATACATATAGGTATATAATATAGACATAATAGATATAACATATATAGGTATAAATAGACATAATAGATATAATACTTATAGGTATAAATATAGATAATTGATATAGGTATAAAATATAGCCATAATAGATATAATAGATACAGGTATAAAATATACATATAATAAATATAGGTATAAAATATAGATGTAATAGATATAATAGATATACGTATGAAACATAGATATAAGAGATAGTTTATATAGATATTAGATAATAGATACAGGAATAATATATACATATAATAGATATAATCATAAAAAAATAAATACATATAGTAGATATAGTTATAAAATAGAGATACAATGGATATAGGTATAAAATATAGTTATAATAGATATAGGTATAAAATATAGATATAATAGTATATAGATATAGGTATAAAATATGGACAAAATTAATATAATGGATATAGTTATTAAATATAGACAGATGTAATGGATATCGGTATACAATATAGACATAATAGATATAATAGACAGTTATAAATATAGACATCATAGATGTAATAGCTATAGGTAGAAAATATAGACATAATAGATATAGGTATAAAATATAGACATAATAGATATAATAGATACAGTACAAAATATAGACATTATAGATAGGGTATAAAATATAGACATAATAGATATAATAGAGTTATAAAGTATAGACATAATAGATATAATAGATATACGTGTAAAATAAAGACATAATAGATATAGGTATAAATACAGACATAATAGATATAGGTAAAAAATATAGACATAATAGATATACCTATAAAATATAGACATAACAGTTATAATAAATATAGGTATAAAATATAGACATAATAGATATAATAGATATAGGTATAAAATATAGCCATATTAGAGATAATAGATATAGGTATAAAATATAGGCATAATAGATATAGGTATAAAATATAGACATAATAGATATAATAGATATAGGTATGAAATACAGACATAATAGATATTATAGATATAGGTATAAAATATATACAAAATAGATGTAATAGACGTAGGTATATATAGACATAATAGGTATAATAGATATCGTTATAAAATATATACATAAAAGATATAATAGATAGGGGTATAAAATATAGATATAAGAGATATAGGTATAAAATATCGATATAATAGATATAATAGATATACGTATAAAATATAGATATAATAGATACAGGTATAAAATATAGATATATATAATAGATATAGATATAAAATATAGACATAATAGATATAATAGTATAGGTATAATATAGACATAATAGATATAATAGATATAGGTATAAAATGTAGACAAAATAGATATACGTATAAAATATAGACATAATGGATATAATAGTTATGAGTATAAAATATACACATAAAAGATATAGGTATAAAATATAGACATAATAGATATAGGTATAATATTTAGACATAAAAATAATAGATATAGGTATAAAATATAGACATAATAGATATAATAGATATAGGTATAAAATAGACATAATAGATATAGGTATAAAATATAGACATAAAGATATAATATATACGTATAAATAAACACAGAATAGATGTAATAGATATAGGTGTAAAATATAGACCTAAATAGCTATAATAGATATAAGGTATCAAATTAGACATAATAGATGTAATAGATATCTGTATACAATACAGACATAATAGATATCATAGATATAGGTGTAAAATATAGACATAATAGATATAGGTATAATATGTAGACTAATAGATATAATAGATATAGGTATAAAATATAGATATAATAGATATAATAGATATAGTTAAAAATATACACATAATAGGATATATAGATAAAGGTATAAAATATAACATAATAGATATAGGTATAAAATAGAGGGCATATAGTTTAAAATCGATATAGTTATAAAATATAGATGTAATTGATATTATAGATATAGGTATAAAATATAAACATAATAGATATAATAGATATGGGTATAAAATATAGACCTAATAGTTAGATATAGGTATGAAATACAGACATAATAGATATAATAGATATAGGTATAAAATATAGACATAATAGATATGATATATATAGGTATAAAATACTAGACATAATAGATATATTATAGGTATTAAATATAGACATAATAGATATGATAGATATAAGGTATAAAACATAGACATAATAGATATAATCCATTGCTGAGGCTTAGTAGCGTAAACAAAGCGCTGGGAAACCCGAACTGGGTGGAGCTCACAGCAGCTCAAGGAAGCCTGCCTGTCTCTGTAGTCTCCACCTCTGGGGACATCGCACAGCTGAAGACCAACAGGGGAAGTAGCGGGAGCCGGTGCAGACGCGAACGACTCTGTCTGACAGCTTTGGGGAGAGCCGTGGATCTCCCAACGCGGAGGTTGAGATCTGAGAACGGAGAGACTGCCTGCTCAGGTGTGTCCCTGACCCCTGAGTAGCCTAGCTTGGAGAAATCCCCCACTAGGGGCAGTCTGACAGCCCACACCTCACAGGGTGGAGTACACCCCTGAGAGGAAACTTCCAAAGGAAGAATCAGACAGGTACACTCGCTGTTCAGCAATATTCTATCTTCGGCAAACTCTGCTGCTGATACCCAGGCAAACAGGGTCTGCAGTGGACCTCAAGCAATCTCCAACAGACCAACAGACAGTCCTTCTGACTGTCAGAAGGAAAACTATCAAACAGGAAGGACACCTATACCAAAACCCCATCAGTACGTCACCACCATCAAAGACCAGAGACAGATAAAACCACAAAGATGGGGAAGAAGCAGGGCAGAAAAGCTGGAAATTCAAAAAATAAGAGCGCATCTCCCCCTGCAAAGCGCGCAGCCCATCGCCAGCAACGGATCAAAGCTGGTCAGAGAATGACTTGGATGAGAGGAGAGAAGAAGGCTTCAGTCTATCAAACTTATCAGAGCTAAAGGAGGAATTACGTACCCAGCGCAAAGAAACTAAAAATCTTGAAAAAAGAGTGGAAGAATTGACAGCTAGACTCATTAATGCAGAGAAGATCATAAAACGAAATGACAGAGATGAAAACCATGACACGAGAAATACGTGACAAATGCACAAGCTTCAGTAACCGACTCGATCAACTGGAAAGAAAGAGTATCAGCGATTGAAGATCAAATGAATGAAATGAAGCGAGAAGAGAAACCAAAAGAAAAAAGAAGAAAAAGAAATGAGCAAAGCCTGCAAGAAGTATGGGATTACGTAAAAAGACCAAATCTACGTCTGATTGGGGTGCCTGAAAGTGAGGGGGAAAATGGAACCAAGTTGGAAAACACTCTTCAGGATATCATCCAGGAGAACTTCCCCTATGTCTATATTTTATACCTCTATCTATTATATCTATTATGTCTATATTTTATACCTATATCTACTGCATCGATTATGTCTATATTTTATACCTATATCTATTTTATCTATTATGTCTACATTTTATACCAATATCAATTATATCTATTTTGTCTATATTCTATATCGTTATCTATTATACCTATTATGTCTATATTTCATACCTATATCTATTATATCTGCTATGTCTATATTTCATACCTATATTTATTATATCCACTATATCTATATTTTATACCTATATCTATTATATCTATATTTGATACCTATATCCATTATATCTATTATATCTCTAGTTTATAGCTATATCTATTATATCTATTATGGTTATATTTTATATGTATATCTATTATATCTATTTTATCTATAATTTATACCTATATCTACTATAACTATATTTTATACCTATATCTATTATATCTATATTTTATACCTATATCTATTATATCTACTGTCTATATTTTATACCTGTATCTATTATATCTATTTTTTATACGTATATCTATCTATCATATCTATATTTTATAACTGTATATATAATATCTATTATGTCTATATTTTATACCTATATCTATTATATCTATTATGTCTATATTTTATACCTATATCTATTATATCTATTGTGTCTATATTTTATACCTATATCTATTATGTCTATATTTTATACCTATATCTATTATATCTATTATGTCTATATTTTATACCTATATCTATTATATCCATTATGTCTGTATTTTTTACCTATATCTATTATATCTTTTATGCCTATATTTTATACCTATATCTATTATATATATTATGTCTATATTTTATACCTATATCTATTATGTCTATTATGTCTATATTTTATACCTATATATTATATCTATTATGGCTATATTTTATACCTATATCTATTACGTCTACATTTTATACCCATATTTATTATATCCATTATGTCTATATTGTATACCTATACATATTATGTCTATATTTAATACCTATATCTATTATGTCTATATTTTATACCTATATCTTTTATATCTATTATGTCTATATTTTATACCCTGTATGTATTATGTCTGTATTTTATACCTATATCTATTATACTATTATGTCTATATTTTATACCTATATCTATTATATCTATTATGTCTATATGTTATACCTATATCTATTATATCTATTACATCTTTATTTCATAACTATATCTATTATATCTATTATGTCTATATTTATACATATATCTATTATGTCTATATTTATACCTATATCTATTATATCTACTAGGTCTATATTTATACCTGTATCTATTATATCTATTATGTGAATATTCTATACCTATATCTATTATATCTATTGTCTATATTTATACCTATATCTACTATATCTATTATGTCTATATTTTATACCTCTATCTATTATATCTCTTACATCTCTATTTTATACCTATATCTATTTTAACTATATTTCATACCTATAATTATTATATCTATATTTCATACCTATATCAATTATATCTTATATTTATATTTCATAATTATGTCTATTATATCTATATTTTATAATTATATCTATTATATCTATTATATCTAAATTTTATGCCTGTATCACTTATATCTATATTTATACGTATATCTATTATATCTATTATATCTATATTTTATACCTATATATATTATTTCTGTATTTCATACCTTTATCTATTATATCTATTATGTCTGTATTTTACTGCAATATCAATTATGTCTATATTTCATACCTATATCTATTATATCTATTCTGTCTATATTTCATACCTATATATATTATATCTATTATGTCTATATTTTACACCTATATCTATTATATCAATTAGGTCTGCATTTATACCTATGTCTATTACATCTATTATGTCTATATTTTATACCTATATCTATTAGATCTATTATTTCTATATTTTATACCTATATATATTATATCAATTATGTCTATACTTTATTCCTATACCTATTATATCTATTATGTCTATATTTTATACCTATATCTATTGTATCTATTATGTCTATATTTTATACCTATATCTATTTTATCGATTATGTCTATATTTATACCTATATCTATTATATCTATTATGTCTATAATATATACTTATATCTATTATGTCTACTTTTATACCAATATCCATTATATCTAGTACGTCTATAGTTTTATAATCGTTATCTATTATATCTATTATGTCTATATGTTATACCTATATCTATTATAACTGTTATGTCTATATTTTACAGGTATAAACTATTATGTCTATATATTACACCTATATCTATGATGTCTGTATTTTATACCTACATCTATTAATGTCTTTATTTTATACCTATATCTATTATATATATTGTATCTACATTTTTTACCTATATCTATTATTTCTATATTTTATACCTGTATCTACAATGTCTATATTTTATCCCTTTATCTATTATATCTATTATATTAATATTTTATACCTATATCTATTATGTCCATATTTTATACCTATATCGTTTGTATCTATTATGCCTATATTTTATACCTATATCTATTATGTCTATATTGTATACCTATATCTATTATATCTATTATGTCTATATTTTATACCTATATTTATCATATGTATTATGTCTATATTTTATACCCATATATATTATATCTATTATGTCTATGTTTTGTACCTATATCTATTATATCTCTTATGTCTATATTTTATACCTGTATCTATTATATCTATTATGTCTACATTTTATACCTATATCTATCATGTCTAATTATGTCTATATTTTATAGCTATAACAATTATATCTATTATTGTATATTTTATACCTAAATCTATTATATATTTTTTGTTTATATTGTGTACCTATATCTATTTTGTCTATATTTGATAGCTATATTTATTATATCGATGATGTCTATATTTTATATGTATATTTATTATATCTCTGATGTGTCTATTTTATACCTATATCTATTATATCTATTATGTCTCTATTTCATACCGACATCTATTATACTATTATGTCTATATTTTATACCAATATCTATTACGTCTAGATTTTATACCTAAATCTAATATATCTATTATGTCTATATTTTATACCTATATCTATTATATCTACTATGTCTGTATTTTATACCTGTATCTATTATATCTATTATGTCTATATTTTATCCCTCTATTATATCTATTATGTCTATATTTTATAACTCTATCAATTATATCTATTATGTCTATATTTTATACCTCTATTATATCTATTATGCCTATATTTTATACCTATATCTATAATATCTATTATGTTTATATTTTATATCTATATCTTTTATGTCTATTATGTCTATATTTTATACCTATATACATTAAATCTATTATGTCTATATTGTATACCTATATCAATTAAGTCTATATTTTGTACCTATATTTATTATATCTATTATGTCTATATTTTATACCTGTATCAATTATGTCTATATTTTATGCCTATGTCAATTATGTCTATATTTATACCTATATCTATTATATCTATATTTTATACTTATATCTATTATATCTATTATGTCTATATTTTATACCTATATCTATTATGTCTATATTTTTACCTATATCTATGATAACTATTATGTCTATATTTTATACCTATATCTATTATGTCTATTATGTCTACATTGTATACCTATATCTATTATATCTATTAAGATTATATTTTATAACTATATCTCCTATATCTATTATGTCTATATTTTATACCTCTATATCTATTTTATCTATATTTCATACCTATATCTATTATAACTATATTTATACCTATATTTCTTATATCTATATTTAATACCTATATCTATTATATAAATTAGATTTATATTTTATAATTATGTCTTTTATATCTATTACACCTATATCTATTATATCTATTTTATCTATATTTTATATCAATTATATGTATATTTTATACGTTTATCTATTATATCTATTATATCTATATTTTATAACTATATCTATTATATCGATTTTTTATACCTTTATCTATTATATCTATTATGTCTATATTTTATAACTATATCTATTATACCTGTCTATATCTATTATATTTATTATGTCTATATTTTATACCTATATCTATTATATCTATTATGTCTATATTTTATACCTGTATCTATAATATCTATTATGTCAATATTCTATACCTATATCTATTATATCTATTATGTCTATATTTTATACCTATATCTATTATATCGATTATGTCTATATATTATACCTCTATCTATTATATCTATTATATCTCTATTTTATACCTATATCTATTATAACTATATTTCATACCTATTATTATCTATATTTCATACCTATATCTATTATATCTATTATATTTATATTTTATAATTATGTTTATTGTATGTATATTTTATACTTATATATATTATATCTAAATTTTATGCCTATATCACTTATATGTATATTTTATACGTATATCTATTATATCTATTATATCTCTATTTTATACCTATATATATTATATCTATATATAACTTTTTCTATATCTATTATGTCTGTATTTTACTGCTATATCCATTATGTCTGTATTTTATACCTATATCTATTATATCTATTCTGTCTATATTTTATACCTATATATATTATATCTATTATGTCTATATTTTACACCTATATCTATTATATCAATTAGGTCTGCATTTTATACCTATGTCTATTATATCTATTCTGTCTATATTTTATACCTATGTCTATCAAATCTATTATAACTCTATTTTATACCTATATATATTATATCAATTAAGTCTATATTTTATCCCTATATATATTATATCTTTTATGTCTATATTTTACACCTTTATCTATTATAACTTTTATGTCTGTATTTTATACCTATACCTATTATGTCTGTATTTATAACTGTATCTATCATAACTATTATCTCAATATTGTATAACAATATCTGTTGTATCTATTCTGTCTATATTTCATACCTATAACTATTATCTCTTTATTTTATACCTATATCGATTATATCTATTATGCCTATATTTTATACCTATATCTATTATGTCTATATTTATACCTATATCTATTATGTCTATTATGTCTATATTTTATACCTATATCAATTATATCTATTATGGTATATTTTATACCTAAATCTATTATATATGTTATGTCTATATTGTGTACCTATATCTATTTTGTCTATATTTTATATCTATATTTATTATATCTATTATATCTATATTTTATATGTATATTTATTATATCTGTTATGTGTCTTTTTTATCCCTATATCTATTATACCTATTATGTCTCTATTTCATACCTACATCTATTATATGTATTATGTCTATATTTTATACCTATATCTATTACGTCTACATTTTATACCTAAATCTAATATATCTATTATGTCTATATTTTATAGCTATATCTATTATATCTCTTATGTCTATATTTTATGCCTATATCTGTTATATCTATTATGTTTATATTTTATACACATATCTATTATGTCTATATTTTATACCAATATCTACTATATCTATAGTCTATATTTTATACCTGTAGCTATTATATATATTTTTTATACATATATCTATTATATCCATTATATCTATATTTTATACCTATATCTATTATATCTATATTTTGTACCTGTATCTATTATATCTATTAGGTCTATATTTTATACCTATATCTATTATATCTATTATGTCTATATTTTATACCTATACCTATTATATCTATTATGTCTATATTTATACCTATGTCTATTATATCTATTATACTTATATTTTATAATTGTATCTATTATATCTATATTTTATACCTGTATCTATTATATCTATTATAACTATATTTTATATCTATAGCTATTATATCTATATTTTATACGTATTTCTATTATATCTATTATGTCTATATTTTATACCTATATCTATTGTATCTATATTTTAAACCTGTATCTGTTATATCCATTTTGTCTATATTTTATACCTATATCTATTGTATCTATTGTGTCTATATTTTTTACCTATATCTGTTATATCTTTTATTTCTATATTTTATACCTATATCTATCATATATATTATGTCCATATTTCATACCTGTATCTATTATATCTATATTTTATACCTATCTCTTTTATGTCTACACTTTTTACCTATATCTATTATATCATTTTTGTCTATATTTTTGACACATATCTATTATGTCTTTATTTTATACCTATATCTATTATATCTATTGTGTCTCTATTTCATACCTATATATATCATATGTATTATGTGTATATTTTATGCCCATATATATCATATCTGTTATGTCTATGTTTTATACCTATATCTATTATATCTCCTATGTCTATATTTTATACCTATATCTATTATATCTATTATGTCTATATTTTATACCTATATCAATTATACCTATTATGTCTATAATGTATACCTATATCTATTATATCTATTATGTCTATATTTCATACCTACAACTATTATATGTATTATGTCTATATTTTATACTTATATCTATTACGTCTATATTTTATACCTATATCTATTTTATCTATTGTGTCTATATTTTATAGCTATATCTATTATATCTATTATGTCTGTATTTTATACCTATATCTACTATATCTATTATGTCTACATTTCATCCCTCTATTATATCTATTATGTCTATATTTTATACCTATAACTATTAAGTCTATATTTTATACCTATATTTATTATATCTATTATGTCTATATTTTATACCTATATCTATTATGTCTATATTTTATACCTATATCTGTTGTGTCAGTATTTTATACCTATATGTATTATGCCTATATTTAATAACTATATCTATTATATCTATTATATCTATATTTTATACCTATATCTATTATATCTATATTTTATACCTCTATCTATTATATATATTATGTCTATATTTTATACCTATATCTATCATATCTATTATGTCTGTATTTTATACCTGTATCTATTATATCTATATTTTCTACCTATATCTACTATATCTATATTTTATACCTGTATCTGTTTTATCTATTACACCTCTATCTATTATATCTATGATATCTATATTTAATACCTATATCTATTATATTATTATGTCTATATTTTATAACTATATCTATTATATCTATTATATCTATATTTCATACCTATATCTATTATCACTATATTTGATACCTATATCTATTGTATCTGAATTTAATACCTATATCTATTATATCTATTATTTTTATTTTTATAATTATATCTATTATATCTATATTTTATTCCTTTATTTGTTATAAACTATATTTTATACCGATATCTATTATATCTATATTTTATACCTTTATCTATTATATGTATTATATTTATATTTTATAATTATATCTATTATATCCATATTTTATACCTACATCTATTATAACTCTTATGTCTATATTTTACAAATATATCTATTCTATATGTTTTTTATGCATATATCTATTATATCGATATTTTATACCTATATCTATTATATCTATTATGTCTATATTTTATACCTCTATCTATTATTTCTATTATATCTATATTTTATACCTATATATCTATTATAACTATAATTTATACCTATATTTCTTATATCTATATTTCATACCTATATCTATTATATCTATTATATCTGTATTTTATCATTATGTTTATTATATCTATATTTTATACTTATGTCTTTTATATCTATTATATCTATATTTTATGCCTATATCAATGATATCTATATTATATACGTATATCTATTATATCAATTATATCTATATAGTATACCTATATCTATTACATCTATTAGGTCTATATATTATACCTGTATCTATTATATCTATTATATCAATATTTCATACCTATATCTATTATATCTATTATGTTTATATTTTATACCTATATCTATTGTGTCTATATTTTATACC
Source organism: Rhinopithecus roxellana (assembly GCF_007565055.1). Classification (NCBI taxonomy): domain Eukaryota; kingdom Metazoa; phylum Chordata; class Mammalia; order Primates; family Cercopithecidae; genus Rhinopithecus; species Rhinopithecus roxellana. Next base: position 12,554 of record NW_022144744.1, read on the forward strand.
TATATCTATTATATCTATTATGTCTATATTTTATACCTGTATCTATTGTATCTATTATGTCTATATTTTATACCTACATCTATTATGTCTATATTTCATACCTATATCTATTATATCTATTATGTCTATATTTTATACCTATATCTATTATATCTATTATGTCTATATCTATTATATCTATTATGTCTGTATTTTATACCCATATCTATCATATCTATTATGTCTATATTTTTTAACCATATCTATTATATCTATTATGTTTATATTTTATACCTATATCTATAATATCTATTACGTGTATATTTTATAGCTATATCTGTCGTATCTATTATGTCTCTATTTTATACCTATATCTATTATATCTATATTTTTCACCTATATCTATTATATCTATTAAGTGTATATTTTATACCTATTTCTATTATATGTATTATGTCTATATTTTATACCTGTGTCTATTATATCTATTATATCTAAGTATTATACCTATATCTATTATGTCTATATTTTATACCTATATCTATTATAACTATTATGTCTATATTTTATTACTATATATTATATCTATATTTTACACCTATATCTATTTTATCTATTATGTCTATATTTCATAACTATATATTATGTCTATATTTTATATTTATATCCATTATATATATTATGTCTTTATTTTATATCTATATCTATTATGTCTATATTTTACACCTATATATATTAGATCTATTCTGTGTATATTTTATACGTATATCTATTATATCTTTATGTCTGTATTTTATACCTCTGTCTATTATGTCTATATTTTATGCCTATATCTGTTATATCTATTATGTCTATATTTTACACCTATATCAATTATATCCTTTTTGTCTAAATATTACACCTATATCTATTATGTCTACATTTTATACCTATATCTATTATGTCTATATTTTATACCTACATCTATTATGTCTATATTTTAAACCTGTATCTATTATATCTATTATGTCTATATTTTATAACTGTATCTATTATATCTATTATGTCTATATTTATACCTATATCTCTAATGTCTATATTTTATACCTGTATCTATTATATCTATTATGTCAATACTTTATACCTACATCTATTATGTCTATATTTTATACCTGTATCTATTATACCTCTTATGTCTATATTTTATACCTATATCTATTATATCTATTATGTCTATATTTTGTACCTATATCTATTATGTCTATTATGTCTATATTGTATACCTACATCTATTATATCTATTATGTCTATATTTTATACCTATATCTATTATATCTCTTATGTCTATATTTTATACCTATATCTCTTAAATCTATTATGTTTATATTTTATACCCGTATCTATTATGTCTATATTTTCTATCTATATCTATTATATCTAATATGTCTATATTTTATACCTTTATCTATTATAACTATATTTTATACCTATATTTCTTTTATCTATATTTAATACCTATATCTATTATATCTATTAGATTTATATTTTGTAATTATATCTCTTATATCTATATTTTATACCTATATCTATTATATCTATTATATCTATATTTTATGACTATATCATTTATATCTATATTTTATACGTATATTCATTATATCTGTTATATCTATAGTTTTGTAACTATATCTATTATATCTATTATGTCTATATTTCATACCTCTATCTATTATATCTATATTTTATACCTATATCTATTATATCTGTATTTATACCTGTATGTATTATGTCTATTATGTCTATATTTTATACCTGTAGCTATTATATCTATATTTTATACCTATATCTATTATATCTATTATGTCTATATTTTTTTTATTATACTTTAAGTTCTAGGGTACATGTGCATAACGTGCAGGTTTGTTACGTATGTATACTTATGCCATGTTTTTTGTGCTGCACCCATCAACTCGTCAGCACCCATCAATTCATCATTTATATCATGTATAACTCCCCAATGTAATCCCTCCCTCCTCCCCCCTCCCCCCTCCCCATGGTGACATCAGTGTGTGATGTTCCCCTTCCCGAGTCCAAGTGATCTCATTGTTCAGTTCCGACCTATGAGTGAGAACATGCGGTGTTTTCGTTTTATGTTCTTGTGATACTTTGCTAAGAATGATGGTTTCCATCTGCATCCATGTCCCTACAATGGACGCAAACTCATCCTTTTTATGGCTGCATGCATTCAGGACATAGGCTTGTCTATATTTTTATACCTATATCTATTATATCTCTTATGTCTATATTTTATACCTATATCTCTTATATCTATTATGTTTATATTTTATACCCATATCTATTATGGCTATATTTTACACCTATAACTATTATATCTATTATGTCTATATTTTATACGGATATCTATTATAACTATATTTTATAACTATATTTCTTATATCTATATTTAATACCTATATCTATTATATCTAGTAGATTTATACTTTATAATTCTATCTATTATATCTATATTTTATACCTATATCTATTATATTTATTATATCTATATTTTATGACTATATCAATTATATCTATATTTTATACGTATATCTATATATCTATTATGTCTATATTTTATAACTATATCTATTATACATATAGTTTTATACTTTATCTATTATATCTGTTATGTCTAGTATTTTATACCTATATCTATCAAATCTATTATGTCTCTATTTTGATACTATATTTCTTATATCTATTATGTCTATATTTTATACCTATATCTATTCTGGTCTATATTTTTATACTATATCTATTATATCTATTATGTCTATTATTTTATACCTGTATCGATTATATTTATTATGTCTACACTTATACCTATATCTATTATATCTCTTACGTTATATTTAATACTATATTCTATCATATCTGTTTATATTTTATACCCGTATCTATTATGTATATATTTTATACCAATATCTATTATATCTATTATGTCTATATTGTTATACCTATATCTATTATACCTCTTATGTCTATATTTTATACCTATATCTATTATATCTATTGTGTCTGTATTTATGCCTATATCTATTATATCCACTAATCTATATACCTATATCTATATATATTTATATCTATATATCCATTATATCATATATTTTTTATACATATATCTATCATATATATATGTCTATATTTTATGCCTATGTATGTCATCTATATATCTATATTTTTATCTATTAAAACCATATTTTATACCTATATCCATTACATCTATATTTTTTACCTATATCTACTATATATTTATATTTATATTGTATAATTGTATCTATATCTATATTTTATATCTATATCTATTATATCTATTTTCTATATTTTATATCTGTATCTATTATATCTATTTTTTATACATATATATCCCTTATAACTATATTTATGCCTATATCTATTATATCTATATTTTGTACCTGTATCTATTATATCTATTATGTCTATATTTTATACCTACATCTATCATGTCTATTATGTATATATTTTATACCTATATATCATATCTATTATGTCTACATTTTATAACTATATCTATTATATCTATTATGTCTATATTTATACCTATATCTACTGTGTCTGTCTATATTTTATACCTATATATTTTGTATGTATTATGTCTATATTTTATACCGATATCTATTATATCTATAATGTCTATTTATACCTATATCTATTATGGCTATATATTACCTATATTTATTATATCTATTATGTCTACATTTTATACCTATATCTATTATATCTATGATGTCTATATTTATACGTATATCTATTATATCTATTATGTATATTTTATACCTATATCTATTATATCTATTCTGTCTATATTTTATACCTATAACTATTATGTCTATATATCTATATTTAATACCTATATCTATTATAAATATTTTATACAGATATCTATTATATCTATATTTTACACCTATATTTATTATGTCTTTTATATCTATATTTTATTTTTATTTTTATTTCTTTTTTTTTTCACTTTATTACCTTTTTTTTTTTTATATTTAAGTTCTAGGGTACATGTGCATAACGTGCAGGTTTGTTACATATGTAACTTATGCCATGTTGTGTGCTGCACCCATCAACTCGTCAGCACCCATCAATTCATCATTTATATCATGTATAACTCCCCAATGCAATCCCTCCCTCCTCCCCCCTCCCCATGATAGGCCCCAGTGCGTGATGTTCCCCTTCCCGAGTCCAAGTGATCTCATTGTTCAGTTCCCACCTATGAGTGAGAACATGCGGTGTTTGGTTTTCTCTTCTGTGATAGTTTGCTAAGAATGATGGTTTCCAGCTGCATCCATGTCCCTACAAAGGACGCAAACTCATCCTTTTTTATGGCTGCATAGTATTCCATGGTGTATATGTGCCACATTTTCTTAATCCAGTCTGTCACAGATGGACATTTGGGTTGATTCCAAGTCTTTGCTATTGTGAATAGTGCCGCAATAAAC
>NW_022144745.1:0-64935 GCF_007565055.1 Rhinopithecus roxellana
AATAAAGGATAAAATATAGATATAATAGATATAATTATAAAAAATAAATAATAGATATAATAGATATAGGTATTAAATTCAGATACAATAGATATAGGTATCAAATATAGTGATAATAGATATAGGTATGAAATATAGATATAATAGATATAATAGATATAGTTATAAAATATAGACATAATAAATATAATAGATATAGGTATTAAATATAGATATCATAGATATAATATATAGAGGTGTAATAGATAAAACAGATACAGGTATAAAATATAGATATAGTAGATATAGGTAGAAAATATAGATATAATAGATACAGGTATAAAATAGACATAATAGATATGATAGATATAGGTATAAAATATAGACATAATATATAATAGATAGAGGTATAAAATATAGATATAATAGATATAGGTATAAAATATAGATATAATAGATATAATAGATATAGTTATTAAATATAGGCATAATACTATAGGTATAAAATACTGACACACAGATATAGGTATAAAATAGACATAATAGATATAGGTATAAAATATAGACATAATAGATATAATAAATATAGGTATAAAATATAGACTTAATAGTTATAGGTATAAAATATAGACATAATAGATATAATAGAGGGATGAAATGTAGACATAATAGATATAGTAGATATAGGTATAAAATACAGACATAATAGATATAATAGATATAGCTATAAATATAGACACAATAGATAAAATAGATATAGGTATAAAATATAGACGTAATAGATATAAGTATAAAATATAGACATAATACATATAATAGTTGTAGGTATGAAATATAGACATAATAGATATAATAGATATAGGTATACATTATAGACATAATAGGTATAATTGATATAGGTATAAAATATAGACATAAGATATAATAGATATAGGTATAAAATATAGACATAGGAGATATAATAGATATAGGTATAAAACATAGACATAACAGATATGATATATATGGGCATAAAATATACACATAATACATATGATATATATAGGTATGAAATAGAGACACAATAGATATAATAGATATAGGTATAAAATAAAGACATAATAGATATGTGTCAAAAATATAGACAAAATGATATAATAGATATAGGTAAAAAGTGTAGACATAAAAGAGATAGGTATAAAATATAGATATAATAGATACAGGTATGAAATATGGACATATATATATGATAGATATAGGTATAAAATATAGAAATAAAAGATATAACAGATATAGGTAAAAATATAGACACAATAGATACAATAGATATAGGTATAAAATATAGACAAAATGGATATAACAGATACAGGTTTAAAATATAGATACAATAGATATAGGTTATAAAAATATAGACCTAATAGATATATAGAAATACGTATAAATATAGATATAATAGATATAGATATAAAATATCGTTATAATAGATATAATAGATACAGGTATAAAATCATAGATAATAATAGATACAATTATAAAATATAAGTATAATAGATATAATAGACATAGGTATAAAATATAGACATACATAGATATAATAGGTATAGGTATAAAATATAGACATAATAGATATAATAGATATAGGTATAAAATATAGACCTAATAGATATAATAGATACAGGTACAAAATATAGGATATAATAGATATAGGTATAAAATATAGATATAATGGATATAATAGATATATGTATAAAAAATATATATAAAGATACAGGTATAAAATATAGACTATAGATATAGTAGATATTGGTATAAAATATAGACATAATAGATATGTGTATAAAATATAAACATAATAGATATAACAGATATAGGCATAAAATATAGACATAAGAGATATAATAGATATAGCTATAAAATATAGACATAATAGATATATTAGATTAGGTATAAAATGTAGACGTAATAGATATAGGTATAAAATATAGACATAATACATATAATAGATGTAGGTATGAATAGAGACATAATAGGTATAATAGATATAGGGATAAAAAAGACACATAACAGATATAATAAATATACATATAAAATATAGATATAATAGATATAATAAATATAGATATAAAATATAGACAAAATAGATATAGGTACACAATATAGACATAACATATATAATAGATTTAGGTATAAAATATACCATAATAGATATAATTGATATAGGTATAAAATATAGACATAATAGACATAATAGATATAGGTATAAAATATAGACATAATAGATATAGGTATAAAATATAGGCATAATAGATATAATCGATATAGGTATAAATAAAGAGATAATAGTTATAGGTATGAAATATAGACAGAATAGATACAACAGATATTGTTATACAATATTGAGATAATAGTTATGATAGATACAGTTATAAAATACGACATAATAGGTATAGGTATAAAATACAGACATAAAAGTTATAATAGATAAAGGTGTAAAATATAGACATAAAAGATATAATATATATAGGGATAAAATATAGACTTAATTGATTAATATATATAGGTATAAAATAGAGTTATAATAGATTTGATAGACATAGGTATAAAATATAGACAGAATAGATATAATAGACATAGGTATAAAATGCAGACCTAATTGATATAATAGATATAGGTGTAAAATATAGACATAATAGATATAATATATATAGGTATAAAATATAGACAGAATAGATATAATAGATATAGGTATAAAATACAGACATAATGGATATAGCAGTAAAATACAGACATAATAGATATAGAAAAAGTTATATATAGATATAATATATATAGGTATAAATAGAGATATAATAGATATAATAGATATACGTATAAAATATACATATAAGTGATATAGGCATAAAATTTAGATATATATATATAAGTATAAAATATACATACAATAAACATAATTATAAAATATAAATATAATAGATATAATAGATATAGGTATGAAATATAGATAATAATAGGTATGAAATATAGTTATAATAGATATAGGTATAAAATAGAGATATAATAGATATAATAGATAGAGGTATAATATATAGACATAATCGATATAATAGATATAGGTATAAAATATAGACATAATAGATATAATAGATATAGGTATAGAATATTGACATAATAGATATTATAGATACAGGTATAAAATATAGACATAATAGATATAATAGATATAGGTATAAAATATAGACATAATAATATAATAGATATAGACAGGTATAATAGATATAGTTATAAAATATAGACATAATAGATATAATAGATAAAGGTATAAAAAATCGATATAATAGATATAGTTATAAAATATAGATATAATAGATATAATAGATAAACGTATAAAATATACATATAATTGATATAAAATATAGATAAAATAGATATAATAGATATAGGTGTAATAGATATAAAGACATAATTATAAAATATAAATCTAATTTATATAATAGATATAGGTATTAAATATAGATATAAGAAATATAGGTATAAAATATAGTTATAATAGATATAGGTATGAAATATAGATAAAATAGATATAGAGGTATAAAATATAGACATAATAGATATAGGAGATATAGTTATAAAATATAATCTTAATAGATATAATAGATATAGGTATACAATGTAGACATAATAGACATAATAGATATAGGTATAAAATATAGACATAATAGTTATCATAGATATAGGTAAAAAATATAGACATAATAGATATAGGTATAAAATATAGACATAATAGATATAATAGATATAAGTATAAAATATAGATATAATAGATATAGGTATAAAATATAGACATAATTGACATAGGCATAAATATAGACATAATTGATACAGGTATAAAATATAGACATAATAGATATAATAAATATAGGTACAAAATATAGACTTAATTGATATAGGTATACAATATAGACATAATAGATTTAATGTATATAGGTATAAAATATAGACATAATAGACATAAAAGATATAGATATAAAATATAAACATAATAGATATTATAGATATAGGTATAAAATATAGGCATAATAGATATAATAGAGGTATAAAATATAGACATAATAGATATAATTGATAGAGTTATAAAATATAGACATAATAGATATAATAGAGGGATAAAATATAGACATAATAGATATAATAGATACAGGTATAAAATACAGACATAGTAGATATAATAGATATAGGTATAAAATATAGACATAATAGATATATTAGATTTAGGTATAAAATCTAGACGTAATAGATATTGGTATAAAATATAGACATAATAGTTATAATAGATGTCGGTATGAAATAGAGACATAATAGATATAATAGATATAGGTATAAAATAGACACATCAGAGATATAATAAATATACATATAAAATATAGACATCATCGATATAATAAATATAGCTATCAAATATAGACAAAATAGATATAGGTACACAATATAAACAAAAAATATATAATAGATTTAGGTATAAAATATACAATAATAGATATAATTGTTATAGCTATAAAATATAGACATAATTAGACATGATAGATATAGGTATAAAATGTAGACATAATAGATATAATAGATACAGGTATAAAATATAGACATAAGAGATATAATAGATATAGGTACAAAACATAGACATAATAGATATAATATATATGGGTATAAATATAGACATAATACATATGATAAATATAGGTATAAAATATAGACATAATAGATATAATAGATATAGGTATAAAATATAGACATAATAGATATAGGTATAAAATATAGGCATAATAGATACAAACGATATAGGTATAAAATATGGACATAATAGATATAGGTATAAAATATTAATATAATAGATATAATAGATAAAGGGATAAAATATAGACATTGTAGATACAGGTATAAAATATAGAAATAATAGATATAGGTAAAAAATGTAGATACAATATATAATAGATATAGGTATAAAATAAAGACATAATAGATGTAGGTATAAAATACAGACATCATAGATATAGGTGTAATATATAGACATAATAGTTATACCTGTAAATATAGACATAACAGTTATAATAGATATAGGTATAACATATAGACATAATAGATATAATAGATAACGATATAAAATATAGACGTAATAGATATAATGGATATTGGTATAAAATGTAGACATAATAGATATAAGTATATATTATAGACATAATAGATATAATAGATATAGGTATAAAATATAGACATAATCGATAAAATAGATATAGGTATAAAATATAGACATAATAGATACAATAGATATAGGTATAAAATATAGACATAATAGATATAATAGGTATAGGAATAAAGTATAGACATAATTGATATAATATATATAGGTATAAAATATAGAAATAATAGATATAATAGATATAGGTATAAAATATAGACATAATAGATGTAATAGACATAGGTATTAAATGCAGACCTAATTGATATAATAGATATAGGTGTAAAATATAGACATAATAGATATAATATATATAGGTATGAAATATAGACAGAATAGATATAATAGATATAGGTATGAAATATAGACATAATTGATATTGCAGTAAAATACAGACATAATAGATATAATAGATAAAGGTATGAAATACAGAAATAATATATATAGGTATAAAATATAGATATAATAGATATAATAGATATACGTATAAAATATAGATATAAGTGATACAGGCATAAAATTTAGATATAATAGATATAATAGATATAATTATAAAATATAGATATAATAGACAAAATTATGAAATATAAATATAAGATATAATTGATATAGGTATGAAATATAGATATAATAATTATAGGTATGAAATATAGTTAAAATAGATATAGGTATAAAATAGAGATGTAAGAGATATAATAGATAGAGGTATAAAATATAGACATAATAGATATAGTAGATATAGGTATAAAATATAGACATAATAGATATAATAGATATAGGTATAGAATATTCACATAATAGATATAATAGATACAGGTATAAAATATAGACATAGTAGATATAATAGATATAGGTATAAAATATAGACATAATAGATATATGTATAAAATATAGACATAATAGATATAATAGATATAGTTATGAAATAAAGATGTAATAGATATAATAGATATAGGTATAACATATAGACATAATAGATATAATAGATATAGGTATAAAATATAGACATAATAGTATAATAGATATAGGTATAAAATACAGACATAATACATACAGGTATAAAATATAGACATAATAGATATAAAAGATATAGGTATAAAATATAGACATAATAGATATAGGTATAAAATATAGACATAATATGTATAGGTATACAATATAGACATAATGGATATAATAAATATGGGTATAAAATGTAGACGTAATAGATATAGGTATAAAATATAGCCATAATAGATATAATATATATAGGTATAAAATATAGACATAATAGACATAATAGATATAGGTATAAAATATAGACATAATATATATAATAGATATAGGTATAAAATATAGGCATAAAAGATATAATAGATATAGGTAAAAAATACAGACATAATGGATATAATAGATATAGGTATAAATATAGACATAATAGATATAATAGATATAGGTATAAAATATAGACATAATAGATATAGGTATAAAATATAGACACAATAGATATAATAGATATAGGTATAAAATATAGACATAATAGATATAATAGATATAGGTATAAAATATAGACATAATAGATATTATATATACAGTTATAAAATATAGATATGATAGATAGATATACGTATAAAAAATAGATATAATAGATACAGGTATAAAATATAGACAGTAGATATAATAGATATAGGTATAAAATATAGATATAATAGATATAGGTATAAAATATAGTTATAGTAGATAGGTATAAATTATAGATAAAATAGATATAATAGATATACATATAAAATATAACCATAATAGATATAATAGATATAGCTATAAACTAGAGATATAATAGATATAATGGATATAGGTATCAAATATAGATATAATAGATATAGGTATAAAATATAGATATAGTGGATATAATAAATATAGGTATGAAATATAGACATAGCAGATATAATAGATATAGGTATGAAATATAGACATAATAGGTATAATAGATAACGATATAGAATATAGACAAAATAGATATAATTGATATTGGTATAAAATGTAGACATAATAGATAAAATAGATATAGGTATAAAATATAGACATAATCGATGCAGTAGATATAGGTATAAAATATAGACATAATAGATATAATAGATAGAGGTATAAAATATAGACATAGGGGAAGTTCTCCTGGATGATATCCTGAAGAGTGTTTTCCAACTTGGTTCCATTTTCCCCCTCACTTTCAGGCACCCCAATCAGACGTAGATTTGGTCTTTTTACGTAATCCCATACTTCTTGCAGGCTTTGCTCATTTCTTTTTCTTCTTTTTTCTTTTGGTTTCTCTTCTCGCTTCATTTCATTCATTTGATCTTCAATCGCTGATACTCTTTCTTCCAGTTGATCGAGTCGGTTACTGAAGCTTGTGCATTTGTCACGTATTTCTCGTGTCATGGTTTTCATCTCTGTCATTTCGTTTATGATCTTCTCTGCATTAATGAGTCTAGCTGTCAATTCTTCCACTCTTTTTTCAAGATTTTTAGTTTCTTTGCGCTGGGTACGTAATTCCTCCTTTAGCTCTGATAAGTTTGATAGACTGAAGCCTTCTTCTCTCCTCTCATCCAAGTCATTCTCTGACCAGCTTTGATCCGTTGCTGGCGATGGGCTGCGCGCTTTGCAGGGGGAGATGCGCTCTTATTTTTTGAATTTCCAGCTTTTCTGCCCTGCTTCTTCCCCATCTTTGTGGTTTTATCTGTCTCTGGTCTTTGATGGTGGTGACGTACTGATGGGGTTTTGGTATAGGTGTCCTTCCTGTTTGATAGTTTTCCTTCTGACAGTCAGAAGGACTGTCTGTTGGTCTGTTGGAGATTGCTTGAGGTCCACTGCAGACCCTGTTTGCCTGGGTATCAGCAGCAGAGTTTGCCGAAGATAGAATATTGCTGAACAGCGAGTGTACCTGTCTGATTCTTCCTTTGGAAGTTTCCTCTCAGGGGTGTACTCCACCCTGTGAGGTGTGGGCTGTCAGACTGCCCCTAGTGGGGGATTTCTCCAAGCTAGGCTACTCAGGGGTCAGGGACACACCTGAGCAGGCAGTCTCTCCGTTCTCAGATCTCAACCTCCGCGTTGGGAGATCCACGGCTCTCCCCAAAGCTGTCAGACAGAGTCGTTCGCGTCTGCACCGGCTCCCGCTACTTCCCCTGTTGGTCTTCAGCTGTGCGATGTCCCCAGAGGTGGAGACTACAGAGACAGGCAGGCTTCCTTGAGCTGCTGTGAGCTCCACCCAGTTCGGGTTTCCCAGCGGCTTTGTTTACCTACTTAAGCCTCAGCAATGGATTATATCTATTATGTCTATGTTTTATACTTATATCTATCATATCTATTATGTCTATATTTTATACCTATATATATCTATTATGTCTATATTTTATACCTATATATATCATATCTATTATGTCTATATTTTATACCTATATCTATTATATCTATTATGTCTGTATTTCATACCTATATCTAACTATTATGTCTATATTTTATACCCATATCTATTATATCTATTATGTTTATATTTTATACCTATATCTATAATATCAATTACATCTATATTTTATAACTATATCGATTTTAACTATTATGCCTCTATTTTATACCTATATCTATTATGTCTATATTTTATACCTTTATCTATTATATCTATTATGTGTATATTTTTTAACTATATCTATTATATCTATTATATCTATATTTTATACCTATATCTATTATATCTATTATGTCTAAATATTATACCTATATCTATTATGTCTATATTTTACACCTATATCTATGATATCTATTATGTCTGTATTGTATACAGATATCTATTACATCTATTATGTCTATATTTGATACCTATATCTATTATAGCTATTAGGTCTATATTTTACACCTATATCTATTACATCTATTCTGTGTTTATTTTATACGTATATCTATTATATCTTTATGTCTATATTTTATACCTATATCTATTATGTCTATATTTTATACCTATATCTATTATATCTATTATGTCTATATTTTATACCTATATCTATTATATTTTTATGTCTAAATATTATACCTATATCTATTATGTCTATATTTTATACCTATATCTTTTATGTGTATATTTTATACTCATAACTATTATATCCATTATGTCTATATTTTATACGTATATCTATTTTGTCTACATTTTATACCTATATCTATTATATCTATTATGTCTATATTTTATACCTATATCTATTATATCTATTATGTCTATATTTTATATCTATATCTATTATATCTATTATATCTATATTTTATACCTGTATCTATTATATCTATATTTTATACGTATATCTATTATATCTATTATATCGATATTTTATACCTATATCTCTTATATCTATATTTTATACCCCTATCTATTATATCTTTTATGTATATATTTTATAACGATATCTATTATACCTATTATGTCTATATTTTATACCTACGTCTATTACATCTATTTTGTATATATTTTATACCTATATCTATAATATCTATTATGTCTGTATTTCATACCTATATCTATTATATCTATTATGTCTATATTTTATACCTATATCTATTATGCCTATATTTTATACCTATATCTATTATCTCTAATATGGCTATATTTTATACCTATATCTATTATATCTATTATGTCTATATTTTATACCTATATTTATTATAACTGTTATGTCTATATTTTATAGGTATATCTATTATGTCTATATTTTTTACCTATATCTATTATGTCTGTATTTTATACCTATATCTATTATGTCTTTATTTTACACGTATATCTATTATATCTATTATGTCTATACTTTATAACTCTATTATATCTATTATGTCTATATTTTATACCTATATCTATAATGTCTATATTTTGTACTTGTATCTATTATATCTATTATGTCTATATTTTATACCTATATCTATTATGTCTATATTTTCTACCTATAGCTATTACATCTATGATGTCTATATTTTATAACTGTCTATTATATCTATTATGTCTATATTGTATACCGATATCCATTACATCTGTCTATATTTAATAACTATATCCATTATATTAATTTTGTCCATATTTTATACCTATATCTATTATATCTATTATATCTATATTTTATACCTATATCTATTATAACTATATTTTATACCTATATCCATTGTATCTCTATTTTATAACTATATCTACTATATGTATTATATTTATTTTTTATGATTATATCTATTATATGTATATATTATTCCTGTATCTATTATATCTATTATATCTATATTTTATAACTATATCTCTTATATCTATGTTTCATACGTATATCTATTATATCTATTACATCTATATTTTATACCTATATTTATTATATGTATATTTTATACCTGTATCTATTATATCTATTATGGCTATATTTTTATACCTATATCAATTATATCTATATTTTATACCTATAAGTATTATATCTATTATGTCTATATTTTATACCTATATATGTTATATCTATTATGTCTATATTATATACCTATATGTATTATACATATTATGTGTATGTTTTACACCAATAACTATTTTATCTATATTTTATACCTATATCTATTGTATCTGTTATATTTATATTTTATAACTATATCTATTATATCTATATTTTATACCTATATCTATTATAACAATTATATGTATATTTTATACCTATATTCATTATATCTATATTTTATACCTGTATATATTATATCTATTATATCTATATTTTACACGTATATCTATTTTATCAATATTTTATGACTATATCTATTATATCTATTATGTCTATATTTTATACGTATATCTATTATATCTATTACGTCTATATCTTATACCTATATCGATTATATCTATTATTTCTATATTTCATACCTATATCTATTATATCTATTATGTCTATATTTTATAAATATATCTATTATATCTATTATGTCTATATTTCATATCTATATGTATATCTATTATGTCTCTATTTTATACGTATATCTATTATACCTATTATGTCTTGATTTTATACCTATATCTATTATATCTATTATGTCTACATTTTATACCTATATCTTTTATATCTATTAAGTCTGTATTTTATACTTACATGTATTATATCTATTATGTCTATATTATATACCTATATCGATTATGACTATATTTCATACCTATATCTATTATATCTATGATGTCTATATTTCATACCTACATGTATTATATCTTTTATATCTATATTTTATCCCTGTATCTATTATGTCTATTATGTCTACATTTTATACCTATATATATTATATCTATTATGTGTATATTTTACACCTATATCTATTATATCTATTATGTCTGTATTTTATACCTATAACTATTCTGTCTATATTTTATACCTATATCTATTATATCTCTTATGTCTATATTTTATACCTATATCTATTATATCTCTTATGTGTATATTTAATACCCTTATCTATTATATGTCTTATGTCTATATTTTATACCTATATCTATTATATCTATTATGTCTATCTTTTATAAGTATATCTATCATATCTATTATGTCTATACTTTATACCTATATATGTCATATCTATTATGTCTGTATTTTATACCTATATCTATTATATCTCTTATGTCTATATTTTATACCTATATCAATTGTATCTATTATGTCTATATTTTATACCTATATCTTTTGTATGTATTATATCTATATTTGATACCGATATCTATTATATCAATTATGTCTATACTTCATACATATATCTATTATGTCTATATTTTATACCTGTATCGATAATATGTATTTTGTCTATATTTGATACCTATATGTATTATATCTCTTATGTCTATATTTTTTACCTATATCTATTATATCTATTATGTCTATATTTTATACCTATATCTATTATATCTATTATGTCTACATTTTATACCTATATCTATCATATCTATTATGTCTGTATTTCATATCTATATATATCACATCTATTATGTCTATATTTTATACCTATATTTATTATATCTATTATGTCCATATTTTATAACTATATCTATTATATCTATTATGTCTATATTTTATACCTATATCTATTATAACCATATTTTATACCTATATACATTATATATATTATGTCTATATTTTTTACCAATATCTATTATGTCTGTATTTTATACCTATATCTATTTTAACTATTATGTCTATATTTTATAACTATGTCTGTTATAGCTATTATGTCTATATTTCATACCTGTATCCATTATATCTATTGTATCTATATTTTATACCTATATCTATTATAATCATATTTTATACCTATATACTTTATATCTATGTTTTTAACGTATATTAATATCTATTATGTTTATATTTTCTCTAATTATATCTATTATATCTATATTTTATACCTATATGTATTATATCTATTGTCTATATTTTATACCTGTATCTATTATATCTATTTCTTATACTTATATCTATTATATCTATTATATCTATATTTTATACCTATATCTATTATATCTATATTTTATACCTGTATCTATTATATCTATTATGTCTATATTTTATACCTATATCAATTATATCTATATTTTATACCTATATGTATTATATCAATATTTTATTGCTATATGTATTATATCTATGAAGTCTATATTTTATACGTATATCTATTATATCTATTATATCTATATTTTATACCTATATCAATTATATCTCTATTTTATACCTGTATCTATTATATCTATTATGTGTATATTTTATACGTATATTTATTATATCTGTTATGTCTATATTTCGTACCTACATCTATTATATCTATTATGTCTATATTTTATCCCTATATCTATCATATCTATTATGTCTATATTTTCTACCTATATATTACATCTATTATGTCTATATTTTATACCTATATCTATTATAACTATTATGTCTATATTTGATACCTATATCTATTATATCTATTATGTCTTTATTTTATACCTATATCTATTATATCTATTATATCTATATTTTATACCTATATCTATTATAACTATATTTTATACCGATATCTATTATATCTATATTTTATAAATTTATCTATTATATCTATTATATTTATTTTTATAATTATATCTATTATATCTATATTTTATACCTATATCTATTATATCTATATTTTATACCTATATCTATTATATCTATATTTTATACGTATATATATTATATCTATTGTATCGATATTTTATACCTATATCTATTATAGCTATATTTTATAACCATATCTAATATATCTTTTATGTCTATATTTTATACCGATATCTATTATATCTATTATGTCTATATTTTGTACCTATGTCTATTACATCTATTTTGTCTATACTTTGTACCTATATCTACAATATCTATTATGTCTGTATTATGTATTATGTATTATGTCTGTATTATGTCTGTATATATACCTATATCTATTATGTCTACTATGTCTATATCTATTGTACGTATTATGTCTAGCTTTTATACCTATATCTATTATATCTATTATTTCTATATTTTATAACTATATCTATTATAACTATATTTTATACCTATATGTATTGTATCTCTATTTTATAACTACATCTATTATATCTAATATATTTATTTTTTATAATTATATCTATTATAACTATACTTTATTCCTGTATCTATTATATCTATTATATCTATATTTTATACCTATATCTATTATATCTATATTTTATACCTTTATCTATTATATATATTATGTCTATATTTTGTACCTATATCTATTATATCTATTATGTCTATATTTTATACCTATGTTTAGTATATCTATTATGTCTATATTTTATACCTATAACTATTTTATCTATATTTTATACCTATATCTATTGTATCTGTTATATTTATATTTTATAACTATATCTATTATATCTATATTTTATACCTATATCTATTATAACTATTATATCTATATTTTAAACCTATATCTATTATAACTATTATGTCTATATTTTATAGGTATATCTATTATGTCTATATTTTATACCAATATCTTTTATGTATTTTATACCTATATCTATTATGTGTTTATTTTATACCTATATCTATTATATCTATTAAGTCTATAATTTATAACTGTATCTATTATATCTTTTATGTCTATATTTTATATCTATATCTATAATGTCTATATTTTATACCTGTATCTATTATATCTAATATGTCTCTATTTTATACCTATATCTATAATATCCCTTATGTGTATATTTTATACCTATATCTATTATATCTATTATGTCTATATTTAAAACTATATCTATTATGTCTATATTTTACACCTATATCTATTATATCTATTATGTCTATATTCAATACCTATATCAATTATATCTATTATGTCTATATTTTATACCTATATCTATTATGTCTATATTTTATACCTCTATCTATTATATCTATTATATCTATATTTTATACCTGTATGTATTATAACTATATTTTATACCTATATTTCTTATATCGATATTTCATACCTATATCTATTATATCTATATTTTATACCTATATCCGTATCTATTATATCTGTATTTTATATCTATATTTATCCTACCTATTATATCTATATTTTATGCCTATATCGATTATACCTATATTTTATACGTATATCTATTATATCTATTGTATCTATATTTTATAACTATATCTATTATATCTATATTTCATACCTTTATCTATTATATCTAATATGTCTGTATTTTACTCCTATATCTAATATGTCTATATTTTATACCTATATCTATTATATCTATTATGTCTATATTTTATACCTATTTCTATTATATCTACTCTGTCTACATTTTATACCTATATATATTATATCTATTATGTCTATATTTTATACCTATATCTACTATATCAATTATGTCTATATTTTATCGCTCTGTTTATTATGTCTATTAAGTCAATATTTTATACCTATATCTATCAAATCTATTATGTCTCTATTTTATACCTATATATATTATATCTATTATGTCTGTATTATACACCTATATCTATTATATCTATTATGTGTATATTTTATACCTATATCTATTGTATCTATTATGTCTATATTTTATACCTATATCTATTATGTCTATATTTTATACCTATATTTATTATATCTATTATGTCTATTATTTATACCTATATCTATTATGTCTATATTTTATACCAATATCCATTATATCTATTATGTCTACATTTTATATAGTTATCTATTATATCTATTATGTCTATATTTTATACCTATATCTATTATATCTGTTATGTCTATATTTCATACCTATATTTATTATATCCACTATATCTATATTTTATACCTATATCTATTATATCTATATTTGATACCTATATCCATTATATCTATTATATCTACAGTTTATACCTATATCTATTATGTCTACATTTTATACCTATATCTATTATATATATTATATCTATAATTTTGCCTATATCTATTATAACTATATTTTATACCTATATCTACTATATCTATATTTTATACCTATATCTATTATATCTACTGTCTTTATTTTATAGCTATATCGATTATATCTACTTTTTATACGTATATCTATTATATCAATTATATCTATATTTTATACCTATATCTATTATATCTATATTTTATACCTGTATATATTATATCTATTATGTCTATATTTTATAACTATATCCAGTATATCTATTACGTCTATATTTTATACCTGTATCTATTATATCTGTTATGTCTATATTTTTTACCTATATCTATTATATCTATTATGTCTGTATTTTAACTCTATCTGTTACATCTGTTATGTCTATATTTTATACCAGTATCTATTATATCTATTATGTCTATATCTATTGTATCTATTATGTCTATATTTTTTCCTATATCTATTATATCTATTATATATACATTTTATACCTATATCTGTTATATCTATTCTGTCTATATTTTATACCTATATCAATTATATCTATATTTCAAACCTATATCTATTATATCCATTATGTCTATATTTTATACTTATATCTTTTATATCTATTATGTCTATATTTTATACCTATATCTATTATATCTATTATATTTATATTTTATAATTATATCTGTATTTTATACCTGTATCTATATCTATTATAGCTATATTTTATATCTATATCTATTATACCTATATTTAATACGTATTTCTATTATATCTATTATGTCTATATTTTATACCTGTATCTATTATATCTATATTTTATACCTCTATCTATTATATCTATTATATCTATATTTTATACCTGTATGTATTATAACTATATTTTATACCTATATTTCTTATATCTATATTTCATACCTATATCTTTTATATCTATATTTGATACGTATATCTGTATCTATTAAATCTGTATTTTATATCTATATTTATCATACCTATTATATCTATATTTTATGCCTATATCAATTATACATTTATATATACATATATATGTATACATATATATACATATGTACATATGTATATATATATGCATATATATATACAATTATATATACCTGTATATATTATATCTACTATGTCTATATTTTATACCTATATCTATTATATCTATTATGTCTGTATTGTATACCTGTATCAATTATATCTATTATGTCTGTATTGTATACCTATATCTATTATATCTATTATGTCAATATATTATACCTATATCTATTATATCTATTATGTCTATATTTTATACCTATATCTATTATATCTATTATATCTATATTTTATACCTACATCTATTATAACTATATTTAATAACTCTATTATATCTATATTTTATACCTATATCTATTATATCTATTATATTTATATTTTATAATTTTATCTATTATATCTATATTTTATACCTATATGTATTATATCTATTGTCTATATTTTATACCTGTATATATTATATCTACTTTTATACGTACATCTATTATATATACTATACCTATATTTTATACCTATATCAATTATATCTATATTTTATAACTGTATCTACTATATCTATTATGTCTATGTTTTATACCTATATCTATTATATCTATTAGGTCTATATTTTATACCTATATCTATTATATCTATTATGTCTATATTTCGTACCTGTATATATCATATGTGTTATGTCTATATTTTATACCCATATCTATTATAACCATATTTTATACCTATATACACTATATCTTTTATGTCTATATTTTTTACTTATATCTATTATGTCTATATTTTATACCTATATCTATTTTATCTATTATGTCTATATTTTATATCAATATCTATTATATCTATTATGTTTATATTTTATACCTATATCTATCATATCTATTATGTCTATATTTTATACCTATATATATCATATCTATTATGTCTATATTTTATACGTCTATTATATCTACAATATCTATATTTTATACCTATATCTATTATAACTATATTTTACACCTATATTTCTTATATCTATATTTCATACCTATATCTATTATATCTATTACATTTATATTTTATAATTATGTCTATTATATCTGTATTTTATACTTTTATCTATTATATCTATTATATCTATATTTTATGCCTATATCAATTATATCTATATTTTATACGTATATCTATTATATCTATTATATCTATATTTTATACCGATATCTATTATACCTATATTTTATACCTCTATTATATCTATTATGTCTGTATTTATACCTATATCTATTATATCTATTATGTCTATATTTTATACCTATATCTATCATATCTATTATGTCTGTATTATATACCTGTATCTATTATATCCATATTTTCTACCTATATCTATTATATCTATATTTATACCTTTACCTATTATATCTATTATGTCTACATTTTGTATCTATATCTATTATATCTAGTATATCTTTATTATATACCTATATCTATATCTATTATATCTATGTTTTATATCTATATTTATTATATCTATATTTTATACCTATATCTATTATGTCTATATTTTACAACTATATCTATTATATAAATATTTTATACCTATATCTATTATATTCATTATATCTATATTTTATATCTATATCTATTAGTTCTATTATGTCTATATTTTATACCTCTATTATATCTATTGTATCTATATTTTATACCTATATCTGTTATATGTATATTTCATACCTTTATCTATTATATCTATTATGTCTGTATTTTACTCCTATATCTATTATGTCTATACTTTAAAACTATATCTATTATATCTATTATGTCTATATTTTATACCTATATCTATCTATTATGTCTATATTTTATACCTATATCTATTATATCTATTCTGTCTATATTTTATACCTATATATTTTATATCTATTATGTCTATATTTTATACCTGTATCTATTGTATCAATTGTGTCTATATTTTATACCTATGTCTATTATATCTATTATGTCTATATTTTATAACTATATCTATAAAATCTATTATGTCTCTATTTTATACTAATACATATTATATCTATTATGTCTATGTTTTATACCTAAATCTATTATATCTATTTTGTCGATATTTTATACCTTTATCTATTGTATCTATTATGTCTATATTTTATACCTATATCTATTATATCTATTATGTCTATATTTTATACCTATATCTATTATATCTATTATGTCTATAATTTATACCTATACATATTTTGTCTATATTTTATACCAATATCCATTATATCTATTATGTCTATATTTTATAGCGTTATCTATTATATATATTATGTCTATAATTTATACCTATACATATTTTGTCTATATTTTATACCAATATCCATTATATTTATTATATCTATATTTTATATCGTTATCTATTATATCTATTATGTCTATATTTTATACCTATATCTATTATATCAGCTATGTCTATATTTCATAACTTTATTTATTATATCCACTATATCTATAATGTATACCTATATCTATTATATCTATATTTGATACCTATATCCATTATATCTATATTTTATACCTATAACTATTATGTCTATATTTTATACCTACCTCTATTATATCTAGTATATCTATAATTTATGCCTATATCTATTATAACTATATTTTATACCTATATCTACTATATCTATATTTTATACCTATATCTATTATATCTACTGTCTATATTTTATACCTATATCTATTATATCTATTTTTTATACCTATATCTATTATATCAATTATATCTATATTTTATACCTATATCTATTATATCTATATTTTATACCTGTATATATTGTATCTATTATGTCTATATTTTATAACTATATCTATTATGTCTATATTTTATACCTGTATCTATTATATATATTATATCTACATTTTATACCTATATCTGTTATATCTATTCTGTCTATATTTTATAGCTATATCTATTATGTCTATATTTCAAACCTATATCTATTAAATCTATTATGTCTATATTTTATAACTATATCTTTTATATCTATTATGTCTAAATTTTATATCTATAACTATTATATCTATTATATTTATATTTTATAATTATATCTATATTTTATACCTGTATCTATATCAATTATAGCTATATTTTATATCTATATCTATTATACCTATATTTTATACGTATTTCTATTATATCTATTATGTCTATATTTTATACCTGTATCTATTATATCTATATTTTTCACCTGTATCTTTTATATCTATTTTTTCTATATTTTATACCTATGTCTTTTATATCTATTCTGTCTATGTTTTTTACCTATATCTATTATATCTATATTTTACACCTATATCTATCATATATATTATGTCTATATTTAATTCCTCTATCTATTATATCTATATTTTATACCTATCTCTATTATGTTTATATTTTATACATATTTCTATTATATCCATTATGTGTATATCTTACACCTATATCTATTATATCCTTTATGTCTGTATATTATACCTATACCTACTATGTCTATATTTTATACCTGTATCTATTATAACTACTCTCTCTATATTGTATAACCATATCTGTTCTATCTATGCTGTCTATATTTTGTACCTATATCTATTATGTCTATATTTTATACCTATATCGGATTATATCTATAATGTCTATATTTTATACCTATATATATTACGTCTATATTTTATACCTAAATCTATAATATCTATTTTGTCTATATTTTATACCTATATCTATAATATCTATTACGTCTATATTTTATAACTATATCTATTATATCTATTATGTCTAAATATTATACTTATCTATTATGTCTATATTTTAACCCTATATCTATTATATCTATTCTGTGTATATTGTATACGTATATCTATTATATCTTTATGTCTATATTTTATGCCTATATCTATTATGTCCATATTTTATACCGATATGTATTATATCTATTATGTCTATATTTTATAACTATATCTTTTATATCTATTACGTCTAAATATTATACCTATAACTATTGTGTCTATATTTTTAACCTATATCTATTATATCTATAATGTCTATATTTTATACATATATCTAATATGTCTATATTTTATACCTATATCTATTATATCTGTCTATATTTTATACGTATATCTATTATGTCTATATTTTATACGTATATCTATTATATCTATTATGTCTATATTTTATACCTATATCTATTATATCTATTATGTCTATATTTTATACCTATATGTATTATATCTATTATGTCTGCATTGTATACCTATATCTATTATATCTATTACGTCTATATTTGACACCTATATATATTATATCTATTATGTGTATATTTTGTACCTATATGTATTATATCTATTATATCTATATTTTATACCTATATCTATTATAACTATATTTTATACCGATATCTATTATATCGATATTTTATACCTATATCTATTATATTTATTATATTTATATTTTATAATTATATCTTTTTTATCTATATTTTATACCTATATCTATTATATCTATTATATCTATATTTTATACCTTTATCTATTATATCTATAATTTATACGTATATGTATTATATCTATTATATCGATATTTTATACCTATATCTATTATATCTATATTTTTTACCCATATCTATTATATCTTTTATGTCTATATTTTATACCGATATCTGTTATATCAATTATGTCTATATGTTATACCTATGTCTGTTACGTCTATTTTGTCTATATTTTATACCTATATATATAATATCTATTATGTTTGTATTTCATACCTATATCTATTATATCTATTATGTCTATATTTTATACCTATATCTATTATGTCTATATTTTATACGTATATCTATTATGTCTATTATGTCTATATTTATACCTATATCTATTATAACTGTTATGTCTATATTATATAGGTATATCTATTATGTCTATATTTTATACCTATATCTATTATGTTGGTATTTTATACCTATATCTATTATGTCTTCATTTTATACCTATATCAATTATATCTATTATGTCTATACTTTATAACTGTATCTATTATATCTTTTATGTCTATATGTTATACCTATATCTATAATGTCTATATTTTATACCTGTATCTATTATATCTATTATGTCTATATTTTATATCTATATATATTATGTCTGTATTATATCTTTATCTATTATATCTATGATGTCTATATTTTATACCTATATATATTTTATCTATTATGTCTATATTATATGCCTATATCGATTATACCTATTATGTCTATATTTTATACCTATAACTATTTTATCTATATTTTATACCTATATCAATTTTATTTGTTATATTTATATTTTATAACTATATCTATTATACCTCTTATGTCTATATTTTATACCTGTATCTATTATATCTATTATGTCTATATTTTATACCTATATCAATTTCATCTATATATTATACCTAAATGTATTATGTTTTATTCCTATATCTATTATATCTATTATGTCTATATTTTATACCTATATATATTATATCTATTATGTCTATATTTTATACCTATATCTATTATATCTATATATCATACCTTTATCTATTATATCTATTATGTCTGTATTTTACTCCTATATCTATTATATCTATATTTTATACCTATATCTATTATATCTATTATGTCTATATTTTATACCTATATCTATTATATCTATTCTGTATATATTTTATACCTATATATATTAAATCTATTATGTCTACATTTTATACCTATATCTATCAATTATGTCGATATTTTATACCTATTCCTTATTATATCTATTATGTCTATATTTTATACCTATATCTATCAAATCTATTATGTCTCTCTTTTGTACCTATATCTATTATATCTATTATGTCTATATTTTATACCTATATCTATTATAACTATTATGTATATATTTTATAACTATATCTGTTATATCTATTATGTCTATATTTTATACCTATATCTATTTTACCTATTATGTCTATAATTTATACCTATATCTATTATGTCTATATTTTATACCAATATCCATTATATCTATTATGTCTACATTTTATATCCTTATCTATTATATCTATTATGTCTATATTTTTTACCTATATCTACTATACCTGTTATGTCTATATTTCTTACCTATATTTATTATATCCACTATATCTATATTTTATACCTATATATATTATATCTATATTTGATACCTATATTCATTATATCTATTATATCTATAGTTTATACCTTCATCTTTTATATCTATTTTGTCTATATTTTATACCTATATCTATTATATCTATAATTTATACCTATATCTATTATAACTATATTTTATACCTATATCTATTATATCTACTGTCTGTATTTTATACCTATATCTATTATATCTATTTTTATACGTATATCTATTATGTCTATGATATCTATATTTTATGCCTATATCTATTGTATCTATATTTCATACCTGTATATATTATATCTATGACGTCTATATTTTATACCTATACCTTTTATATCTATTATGTCTATATTTTATACCTGTATCTATTATATCTATTATGTCTATATTTTATACCTATATCTGTTATTTCTATTAGGTCTATATTTCATACCTATATCTATTATATCTATTATGTCTGTATTTTACTCCTATATCTATTATGTCTGTATTTTATAACTATATCTGTTATATCTATTATGTCTATATTTTATCCCTATATCTATTATACCTATTATGTCTGCATTTTACACCTATAACTGTTATATCTATTCTGTCTATATTTTATAACTATATCTGTTATGTCTATATTTCATACCTATATCTATTATATCTATTATGTCTATATTTTATACCTATATCTTTTATAGCTATTACGTCTATATTTTATACCCATATCTATTATATCTATTATATTTATATTTTATAATTATATCTATTATATCTATATTTTATACCTGTATCTATTATATCTATTATAGCTATATTTTATATCTATATCTATTATATCTATATTTTATACGTATTTCTATTATATCTATTATGTCTATATTTTTTACGTATATCTATTATATCTATATTTTACACCTGTATCCATTATATCTATTTTGTCTATATTTTATACCTAGTCTATTATATCTATTTTGTCCATATTTTTTACCTATATGTATTATATCTATTATGTCTATATTTTATACTTATATCTATCATACATATTATGTCTATATTTTATTCCTGTATCTATTATATCTATATCTTAAACCTATCTCTATTACGTCTATATTTTATACCTATAACTATTATATCTATTATGTCTATATTTTACACCTATATCTATTATATCTTTAATGTCTGTATTTATAACTATACCTATTATGTCTATATTTTATACCTGTATCTATTATAACTATTATCTCTATATTGTATAACTATATCTGTTGTATCTATTCTGTCTATATTTTATACCTATATCTATTATGTCTATATTTTATACCTATATCGATTATATCTATTATGTCTACATTTTTCCTATATCTATTACGTCTATATTTTATACCTAAATCTATTATATCTATTATGTCTATATTTTATACCTATATCTATCATGTCTATTATGTCTATATTTTAAACCTATATCTATTATATCTATTATGTGTATATTTTATACCTAAATATATCATATCTATTATGTCTATATTGTGTACCTGTATCTATTTTGTCTATATTTTATATCCATTTTTATTATATCTATTATGTCTATATTTTATACGTATATTTATAATATCTGTTATGTCTATATTTCATACCTACATCTATTATATCAATTATGTCCATATTTTATGCCTTTATCTATTACGTCTATATTTTATACTTAAATCTAACATATCTATTATGTCTATATTTTATACCAAATCTATTATATCTATTATGTCTGTATTTTATACATATATCTATTATATCTATTATGTCTATATTTTATACCTATATCTATAATATCTATTATATCTATATTTTATACCTATATCTATTTTATCTATTATGTCTGTATTTTATACCTATATCAATTATGTCTACATTTTATACCTCTATTATATCTATTATGCCTATATATTATACCTATATCTATTATAACTATTATGTCTATATTTTATATCTATACCTATTTTGTCTATTATGTCTATATATTATACCTATATATATTATATCTATTATGTCTATATTGTATACCTATATCTATTAAGTCTATGTTTTATACCTATATTTATTATATCTATTATGTCTATATTTTATACCTGTATCTATTATGTCTATATTTTATACCTATATTAATTATGACTATATTTTATACCTATATGTATTATGTCTATATTTAATACCTATATCTATTATATCTATTATGTCTATATTTTATACCTATATCTATTATATCTATTTTATCTATATTTTATACCTACATATATTATATCTATTATGTCTATATTTTATACCTATATCTATTTTATCTATATTTTACACCTGTATCTATTATATCTATATTGTCTATATTTTATACCTATGTCTATTATATCTATTCTGTCTATATGTTTTAACTATATCTAATTATATCTATTATGCCTATATTTTATACCTATATCTATCATATATGTCTATATTTTAAACCAGTATCTATTATATCTATATTTTATACCTATCTCTATTATGTCTACATTTTATACCTATATTGATTATATCTTTTATGTCTATATTTTTCACCCATGTCTATTATATCTTTTATGTCTCTATTTTACACCTATACCTATTATGTCTAAATTTTATACCTATATCTATTATATCTATTATGTCTATATTTTATAACTATATATATCATATGTATTATGTCTATATTTTATACCCATATACATCGTATCTATTATGTATATGTTTTATACCTGTATCTATTATATCTCTTATGTCTATGTTTTATATCTATATTTATTATATCTATTATATGTATATTTTATACCTATATCAATTATATCTATTATGTCTATAATTTATACCTATATCTATTATATCTATTATGTCTATATTTCATACCTACATCTATCATATCAATTATGTCTATGTTTTATACCTATATCTATTACGTCTATATTTTATACCTATATTTATTATATCTATTATGTCTATATTTTATACCTATATCTATTATATCTATTATGTCTACATGTTATACCTATATCTATTATATCTATTATGTCTTTAGTTTATACCTATATCTATTATATCTATTATATCTATATTTTATCTATCTATTATATCGATTATGTCCATATTTTATAACTCTATCAATTATGTCTATTATGTCTATATTTTATACCTCTATCTATTATATCTATTATGTCCATATTTTATACCTATATATATTATGTCTATTATGTCTATATTTTATACCTATATATATTAAGTCTATATTTTATACCTATATTTATTATATCTATTATGTCTATATTTTATACCTATATCTATTATGTCTATATTTTATACCTATATCTATTATGTCTATATTTAACACCTATATCTATTATGTCTATATTTAATACCTATATCTATTATATCTATTATGTCTATATTTTATACCTATATCTATTATATCTATATTTAATACCTATATCTATTATATCTATTATGTCTATATTTTATCCCTCTATCTATTATGTCTGTATTTTATAACTCTATCAATTATATCTATTATGTTTATATTTTATTCCTATATCGATTATATCTATTACGTCTATATTTTATACCTATATCTATTATGTCTATATTTTACACCTATATCTATTATATCTATTATTTCTATATTTAATACTTCTCTCTATTATATCTATTATATCTATATTTTATACCTATATCTATGATGTCTATATTTTATACCGATATCTATTATATCTGTTATATCTATATTTCATACCTATATCTATTGTATCTATTATGTGTATATTTTACACCTATAACTATTTTGTCTATATTTTTTACCCATATCTATTATATCTATTATGTCTATATTTTGTACCTATATCTATTATGTCTATTATGTCTTTATTGTATACCTACATCTATTATATGTATTATGTCTATATTTTATACCTATATCTATTATATCTCTTATGTCTACATTTTATACCTATATCCCCTATATCTATTATGTTTATATTTTATACACATATCTATTATGTCTATATTTTATACCTATATCTATTATATATAATATGTCTATATTGTATACCTATATCTATTATAACTATATTTTATATTTCTTATATCTATATTTAATACCTACATCTCTTATATGTATTCGATTGATATTATATAATTATGTCTATAACATCTATATTTTATACCTATATCTATTTTATCTATTATATCTATATTTTATGACTATATCAATTACATCTATATTTTATACGTTTATTTATTATATCTATTATGTCTATATTTTATACCTATATCTATTATGTCTTTATTTTATGCCTATATCTATTATGTCTATATTTATACTTATATGTATTATATTTATTATGTCTATATTTTATACCTATATCTATTATATCTCTTGTGTCTGTACTTTACACCTATATTTATTATATCTAAATTTTATACCTATATCTATTATAACCATATTTTATACCTATATCCATTATATCCATATTTTTTACCTATATCTATTATGTCTATATTTATATTTTATAATTATATCTATTATATCTATATTTTATCTCCATATCTATTATATCTACTGTTTATATTTTATACCTGTATCTATTATATCGATTTTTATACATATATATCTTTATATCTTTTATATCTATATTTCATATCTATATCTATTATAACTATATTTTGTACCTGTATCTATTATATCTATTATGTCTATATTTTACACCTATATCTATTATATCTATTATGTCTATATTTTATACCTATATCTATCGTATCTATTGTGTCTATATTTTATACCTATATATATCATATCTATTATGTCTATATTTTATACCTATATCTATTATATCTATTATGTCTATATTTTATACCTATATCTATTGTATCTATTATGTCTATATTTTATAAATATATATCTTTTGTATGTATTATGTCTATATTTTATACCGATATCTATTATATCTATTATGTCTATACTTTATACCTATATTATGTCTATATTTTATACATGTATCGACTATATTTATTATGTCTATGTTTTATACCTATATCTATTATTTGTCTTATGTCTGTATTTTTTACCTATATCTATTATATCTATTATGTTTATGTTTTATACCTATATCTCTTATGTCTATATTTTACACCTGTATCGATTATATCTGTTACGTCTATATTTTATACCTATATCTATTATACCTCTTATGTCTATATTTTATAACTATATCTATTATATCCATTATGTCTATATTTTATACCTTTATCTATTATATCTATTATGTCTATATTTTATGTCTTTATCTATTATATCTATTATGTCTATATTTTATACCTATATCTATTATGTCTATATTTTATACCAATGTCTATTATATCTATTATGTCTTTATTTTATATATTTATCTATTATATCTATTATGTCTATATTTTATTCCTATATCTATTATATCTATTATGTCTATATTTTATACCTATATCTATTATAACCACAAATCTATATTTTATACCTATATCTATTATATCTATATTTGATACCTATATCCATTATATCTATATCTATATTTTATACCTATATCTATTATAACCATATTTTATACCTATATCCATTATATCTATATTTTTTACCTATATCTATTATATCTATTATATTTATATTTTATAATTGTATCTATTATATCTATATTTTATATCTATATCTATTATATCTATTGTCTATATTTTATACCTGTATCTGGTATATCTATTTTTTATACATATATATCTGTTATATCTATTATATCTATATTTTATACCTATATCTATTACATCTATGTGTTGTACCTTTATCAATTATATCTTTTATGTCTTTATTTTATACTTATATCTATTATATCTATTATGTCTATATTTTATACCGATATCTATAAAATCTATTATGTCTATATTTTATACCTATATATATCATATCTATTATGTCTATATTTTATGCCTATATCTATAATATCTTTTATGTCTATATTTTATACCTATATCTATTGTCTATTATGTCTATATTTTATACCTATATCTATTACGTCTATATTTTATACCTATATTTATTATATCTATTAGGTGTAAATTTTATAACTATATCTATTATATCTATTATGTCTATATATTATACCTATATCTATTATATCTAATATGTCGAAATATTATACCTATATCTATTATGTCTATATTTTATACCTATATCTATTATGTCTATATTTTATACCTATATCTATCTAATATGTCTATATTTTATAGATATATCTATATCTATTATATCTATATATTATACCTATATCTATTATGTCTATGTTTTATTCATATATCTATTATATCTGTTATTTCTATATTTTATACATATATCTATTATATCTATTATGTCTATATTTTACACCTATAATTATTATGTCTATATTTTTTACCAATATCTATAATATCTATTATGTCTATATTTTATATCATTATCTATGATATCTATTATGTCTATATTTTATTCCTATATCTATTGTATCTATTTAGTCTGTATTTTGTACCTATATCAATTATATCTATGTTTATATTTTATAACTATATCTATTTTATCTATATTTTATACCAATATCTATTATATGTATTATGTCTATATTTTATATCTTAATCTATTATATCTCTTATGTCTATATTTTATACCTATATCTATTACGTCTATATTTTATACCTTTATCTATTATATCCACTATATCTATATTTTATACCTATATCTATTATATGTATATTTGATACCCATATCCATTATATCTGTTATATCTATATTTTATACCTATATCTATTATATCTATTATGTCTATCTATTATAACTATTATATCTATATTTTATACCTATATCTATTATATCTATATTTTATACCTCTATCTTTTATATCTATTGTGTCTACGTTTTATACCTATATCCATTATATTTATTATGTCTGTATTTTATACCTCTATCTATTATATGTATTATGTCTATATTTTATACGTATATCTATCATATCTATAATGTCTGTATTTTATAACTATATATATCATATCTGTTATATCTATATTTTATACCTATATCTATTATATCTATTATGTCTGTATTTCATAGCTATTTCTATTATATCCCTTGTCTATATTTTATACCCATATCTATTATATCTGTCATGTTTATATTTCATACCTATATCTATAATATCTATTACGTCTATATTTTATAACTATATTATATGTATGATGTCTATATTTTATTCCTATATCAATTATATCTATTATGTGTATATTTTATACATATATCTGTAGTATCTATTATGTCTAAACATTATACCCATATCTATTATGTCTATATTGTATACCTATATCTATTTTAACTATTGTCTATATTTTATAACTATATATTATGTCTATATTTTAACCCTATATCTATTATACCTATTATGTATATATTTTATAACTATATATCATGTCTATATTTTACATCTATATCCATTATATATACTATGTCTATATTTCATATCTATATCTATTATGTCTATATTTTACACCTATATCTATGATATCTATTCTGTGTATATTTTATACGTATAGGTATTATATCTTTATGTCTATATTTTATACCTATATCTATTATGTCTATATTTTATACTTATATCTATTATATCTACTATGTGTATATTTTATACCTATATCAATTATATCTATTATGTCTATATTTTATACCTATAACTATTACATCTATTATGTCTAAGTATTATACCTATATCTATTATGTCTATATGTTATACATGTATCTATTATGTCTATATTTTATACCTATATCCTTTATATCTATTACGTCTATATTTTATAACTCTATCTATTGTATCTATTATGTCTATATTGTATACCTATATCTATTATGTCTATATTTTATACCTATATCTATGATATCTATTATGTCTATATTTTATACGTATATCTATTATGTCTATATTTTATACCTATATCTATTATAACTATTATGTCTATATTTCATACCTATATCTATTATACCTGTTATGTCTATATTTTATACCTATATCTATTATATCAATTATGTCTGTATTGAATACCTATATCTACTATATCTTTTATGTCTATATTTGATACCTATATCTATTATATCTATTATGTCTACATTTTTACATATATCTATTATATCTATTATATCTTATTTTATACCTATATGTATTATAACTGTATTTTATACCGATATCTATTACATCTATATATTATAACTTTATCTATTATATCTATTATATTTATATTTTATAATTATATCTATTATATCTAAATTTTATACCTATATCTATTATATCTATTCTCTATATTTTATACCTGTATCTATTATATCTATTTTTTATACATATATCTATTATAACCATTATGTCTATATTTTATACCTATGTCTATTATGTCTATATTTTATACCTATATCTATTATAGTTATTATGTCTATATTTTATACCGATATCTATTATATCTATTATATCTATATTTTATACCTATGTCTATTACATCTATTTTGTCTAGATTTTATACCTATATCTATAATATCTATTATGTCTGTATTTCATAGCTATATCTATTACATCTATGATGTCTATATTTTATACATATATCTATTATGTCTATATTTTATACCTATATCTATAACATCTATTATGGTTATATTTTATACCTATATCTATTATATCTGTTATGTCTGTATTTTAGACCTATATCTATTATGTCTGTATTTTATACCTATATCTATTATGTCTTTATTTTATACCTATTTCTATTATATCTATTATGTCTACATTTTATAACTGTATCTATTATATCTATTATGTATATATTTTATACCTATATCTATGTCTATATTTTCTACCTGTATCTTTATATCTATTATGTCTATATTTATAATTATATCTATTATATCTATATTTTTTACCTATGTCTATTATATCTGAATATTGTACCTATATCTATTATGTCTCTATTTTATACCTATACCTATTATAACTATTAGGTCTATATTTTATAACTATATCTGTTATAGCTATTATGTCTATATTTTATACCTATATCTATATCTATATTTTATACCTATATCTATTATAACTATTATGTGTATATTTTATAACTATATCTATTATATCTATTATGTCTATATATTATACCTATATCTATTATATATAATATGTCAAAATATTATACCTATGTCTATTATGTCGATATTTTATACCTATATCTATTATGTCTATATTTTATACCTCTATCTATTATATCTATTAGTGTCTACATTTTATACCTATATCTATTATATCAATTATGTCTATATTTTATACTTATAGCTATTATAACTATATTTTATACCGATATCTATTATATCTATATTTTATACCTTTATCTATTATATCTATTATATTTATATTTTATAATGATATCTATTATATCTCTATTTTATACCTACATCTATTATATCTATTATATCCATATTTTACACCTATATCTATTATATCTATATTTTATACTGATATCTATTATATGTATTATATCGATATTTTATACCTATATCTATTATATCTATATTTTATACCCCTATCTATTATCTTTTATGTCTATATTTTATACAGATATCTATTATATCTATTATGTCTATATTTTATACCCATGTCTATTACATCTATTTTGTCTATATTTTAAAACTATATCTATTATATCTATTATGTCTATATTTTGTACCTATATCTATTATATCTATTAGGTCTATATTGTATACCTACATCTGTTATATCTCTTATGTTTTTTTTATACCTATATCTCTTATATCTATTATGTTTATATTTTATACCCATATCTATTATGTCTATATTTTATACCTGTATTTATTATATCTAATATGTCTATATTTTATACCTATATCTAATATAACTATATTTTATACCTATTTTTCTTATATCTATATATAATCCCTATATCTATTGTATCTATTAGATTTATATTTTATAATTATATCTATTATATCTATATTTTATACCTATATGTATTATATCCATTATATCTATATTTATGACTATATCAATTATATCTATATTTGATATGTATATCTATTATATCTATTATATCTATATTTTATACCTATATCTATTATATCTATATGCTATTCCTTTATCTATTATATCTATTATGTCTATATTATATACCTATATCTATTATATCTATTATGTCTATATTTTATACCTATGTCTATTATAATATTATGTCTTTATTTATACCTATATCTATCAAATCTATTATGTATCTATTTTATACCTATATTTGTTATATCTATTATGTCTATATTTTATACCGACTTCTATTATATCTATTTTGTCTATATTGTATACCTAAATCTATTGTATGCATTATGTCTATATTTTATATCTATATCTATTATATCTATTATGTCTATACTTTATACCTACATCTATTATGTCTATATTTTATACCTGTATCGATTACATTTATTATGTTAATATTTTATAAATATATCTATTATATCTCTTATGTTTATATTTTATACCTATATCTATTATATCTATAATGTTTTTATTTTATACCCATATCTATTATGTCTGTATTTTATACCTATATCTATTATATCTATTATGTCTATATTTTAAACCTATATCTACTATAACTCCTATGTCTATATTTTATACCTATATCTATTATATATATTGTGTCTGTACTTTATAAATATATCTATTCTACCTATATTTTATACCTATATCTTTTATAAAAATATTTTGTACCTATATCCATTATATCTATATTTTTTACCTATATCTATTATATCTATTATATTTATATTTTAATTATATCTATTATATCTATATTTGATATCTATATCTATGATATCTATTGTCTATATTTTATACCTGTATCTATTATATCTATTTTTTATACATATATATCTATTATGTCTATAATATCTATATTTTACACCTATATCTATTATATCTATATTTTGTACCTGTATCTATTATATCTATTATGTCTTTATTTTATACCTATATCTATTATATCAATTATGTCTATATTTTATACCTATATCTATTATATCTATTATGTCTATATTTTATACCTATATCTATCATATCTATTATGTCTATATTTTATACCTATATATATCATATCTATTATGTCTATATTTTATGCATATATCTATTATATCTATTATGTCTATATTTTATACCTATATTTATTGTCTATTATGTCTATATTTTATACCTATATCTTTTCTATGTATTATGTCTATATTTCATACCGATATTTATTATATCTATTATGTCTATACTTTATACCCCTATCTATTATGTGTATATTTTATACCTGTATCGATTATATTTATTATGGCTATATTTTATACCTATATCTATTATGTCTATATTTTATACCAATAACTATTATATTTATTATGTCTATATTTTATACCTTTATCTATTATATCTCTTATGTCTATATTTTATGCCTATATCCATTATATCCACTATATCTATATTTTATACCTATATCTATTATATCTATATTTGATACCTATATCCATTATATCTATATCTATATTTTATACCTATATCTATTATATCTATTATGTCTATATTTTATACCTATATATATTATATCTATTATATTTATGTTTATAATTCTATTATTTATATCTATATTTTATACCTATGTCTATTATATCTATTGTCTATATTTTATAACTGTATCTATTATATCTATTTTTTATACGTACATCTATTATATCTATTATATCTATATTTTATACCGATATCTATTACATCTATATTGTATACCTCTATCTACTATATCTATTATGTCTATGTTTTATACCTATATCTATTATATCCATTATGCCTACATTTTATCC
Source organism: Rhinopithecus roxellana (assembly GCF_007565055.1). NCBI lineage: Eukaryota > Metazoa > Chordata > Mammalia > Primates > Cercopithecidae > Rhinopithecus > Rhinopithecus roxellana. The sequence continues at coordinate 34,789 of NW_022144745.1, forward strand.
CTATATCTATTATGTCTATTATGTCTATATTTTTATACCTGTATCTATCATATCTATTATGTCTATATTTCATACCTATATATATCATATCTATTATGTCATATATTTTATACCTATATCTATTATATCTATTATGTCTGTATTTATACCTATATCTATTATATCTATTATGTCTGTATTTTACCTATATCTATTATATCTGTTATGTTTATATTAATACCTATATCTATAATATCTATTACATCTATATTTTATAACTATATCTATTATATCTATTATTTGTATATTGTATACCTATATCTATTATGTCTATATTTTATAACCTATATCTATTATATCTATATGTCTATGTTTTATACCTATATATATTATATCTATTAAGTCTATATTTTATTCCTATAACTATTATATCTTTTATGTCTAAATATTGTACCTATATCTATTATGTCTATATTTTATACCTATATCTATAATAAGTATTGTGTCTATATTTTATAAATATATCTGTATTAGCTATTATGTCTATATTTTATACCTGTATCTATAATATCTATTATATCTATATTTTATACCTATATCTATTACAACCATATTTTATACCTATATACATTATATCTATGTTTTTTACCTATATCAATTATATCTATTATGTTTATATTTTTTAATTATATCTATTATATCTATATTTTATAACTATATCTATTATCTCTATTGTCTATATTTTATACCTGTATCTATTGTATCTATTTTTTATACGTATATCTATTATATCTATATTTTACTTATATCTATTATATCTATATTTTATACCTGTATCTATTATATCTATTATGTCTATATTTTATACCTATATCTATTATATCTATTTCGTCTATATTTGTACCTATATCTATTGTATCTATTATGTTATATTTTATACCTATATCTATTTGTCTATATTTTATACCAATATCTATTATATCTATTATGTCTATATTTTTATACCTATATCTATTATACCTCTTATGTCTACATTTTATACCTATATCTATTACATCTATAATGTCCATATTTTATACCTATATCTATTATGTCGATATTTTATACCAATATCTATTATATCTATTATGTCTAGATTTTATATCTATATCTATTTATTATACCTATATCTAATTTATCTTTTTATCTATTTTTATACCTATATCTATTATATCTATTATGTCTATATTTTAGACCTATATATGTATATTATTATGATATTGTATACTTATGTGTGTTATATCTATTATGTCTATATTTATACCTATATCTATTATATCTCTTTTGTCTATATTTCATACCTATATTTATATATCTATTATGTCTATATTTTATACCTATATCTATATATCTATTGTGGTCTATATTTTATACCCATATCTATTATATCCATTATGTTTATATTTTTATACCTATATCTATAATATCTATTAGTATATATTTTACAACTATATCTAGTATATCTATTATGTCTCTATTTTTATACCTATATCTATATATCTATTATGTCCATATTTTAAACTATATCTATTATATCTATATGTCTAAATATTATACCTATATCTATTTGTCTATTTTATACCTATATCTATTATAACATATGTCTATATTTTAAAACTACATATTATGTCTATATTTTACACCTATATCTATTATATCTATTATGTCTATATTTTATAACTTTATATTATGTCTATATTTTATATCTATATCCATTATATATATTACGTCTATATTTTATATCTATATCTATTATGCCTATATTTTACACCTATATCTATTATATCTATTCTGTGTATATTTTATATGTATATCTATTATATCTTGATGTCTATATTTTATACCTATATCTATTATGTCTATACTTTATACCTATATCTATTATGTCTACATTTTATACCTCTATCGATTATATTTATTAGGTCTATATTTTATACCTATATCTATTATATCTCTTATGTTTATATTTTATACCTATATCTATTATATCTACTGTTTATATTTTATACCCATATCTATTATGTCCATATTTTATACCTATATCTATTATATCTATTATGTCTATATTTTATAACTATATCTATTATACCTCTTATATCTATATTATATACCTATATCTATTATATCGATTGTGTCTGTACATTATACCTACATCTCTTATATCTATATTTTATACCTATATCTATTATAACCATATTTTATACCTCTATCCATTATATCTATATGTTTTACCTATATCCATTTTATCTACTATATTAATATTTTATAATCATATCTATTATATCTATATTTTATATCTATATCTATTATACCTATTGTCTATATTTTATACCTGTATCTATTATATCTATTTTTTATACATATATAACTATTATATCTATATCCATTTTTTATACCTATATCTGTTATATCTATATTTTGTACCTTTATCTATTATACCTATTATGTGTATATTTTATACCTATATCTATTATGTCTCTTATGTCTATATTTTATACCTATATTTATCATATCCATTATGTCTATATTTTATACCTATATATATCCTATCTATTATGTCTATATTTTATACCTATATCTATTATATCTATTATGTCTATATTTTATACTTATATCTATTGTATCTATTATGTCTATATTTTATACCTATATCTTTTGTATGTATTATGTCTATATCTTACACCGATATCTATTATATCTATTATGTCTATACTTTATACCTATATCTATTAAGTCTATTTTTTATACCTGTATCGATTATATTTATGATGTCTATATTTCATACCTATATCTATTATATGTCTTATGTCTATATTTTTTACCTGTATCTATTATATCTATTATGTTTATATTTTATACCTATATCTCTTATGTCTATATTTTATACCTATGTCGATTATATCTATTTTGTCTATATTTTATATGTATATCTATTATACCTCTTATGTCTATATTTTATAGGTATAACTATTATGTCTATATTTTATACCTATACCTATTATATTCGTATTTTATACCTATATCTATTATGTCTTTATTTTATACCTATATCTATTATAACGATTATGTCTATATTTTGTAGCTGTATCTATTGTATCTCTTATGTCTATATTTTTTACCTATATCTATTATAACTATTATGTCTATATATTATACCTATATCTATAATAACTATTACGTCTATATTTTATAACTATATATATTATAACTCTTATGTCTATATTTTATATCTATATCTCTTATGTCTATAGTTTATACCTTTATCGATTATATCTATTATGTCTATATTTTATACCTATATCTATTATACCTCTTATGTCTATATTTCATAACTATATCTATTATATCTATTATAAAATATAGACATAATAAATATAATAGATATAGGTATAAATTACAGACATAATAGATATAATAAATATAGGTATAAAATATAGACATAATAGATGTAGGTATAAAATATAGACATAATAGTTATAATAGATAGAGTTATACAATACAGACATAATAGATATAAACACAATAGATGCATACATATTATAATAGATATAGGTATAAAATATAGATATAGTGGACATAATAGATATAGGCATAAAATATAGACATAATAGATATAATAGATATTGGTATAAAATATAGACATAAGAAATATAATAGATAAAGATATAAAATATAGACATAATAGATATAAGTATAAAGTACAGACACAATAGATATGATAGATATAGGTATAAAATATAGACATAAGAGGTATAATAGACATAGGTATAAAATATAGACATAATATATATAATAGATATAGGTATAAAATATAGATATAATTGGTATAATAGATGTACGTATAATATATATACATAATAGAAAAAATAGATATAGCTATAAAATATAGACATAATAGATATAATAGATATGGGTATAAAATATAGATATAATAGATATAATAGATATAGGTATAAAATATACACATAATATATATAATAGATATAGGTAAAATATAGACATAATAGATATATGCATAAAATATAATCATAATAGATATAATAAATATAGTTATAAAATATAGACATAATAGACATACTAGATAGAGGTATAAAATATAGACATAATAGATATAATAGATATAGGTATAAAATATAGACATAATGGATATAATAGATATAGACATAATAGATATAATAGATAAAGGTATAAAATATAGACATAATAGATACAATAGATAGAGGTATAAAATATTGGCACAATAGATATAAGAGATAGAGGTATAAAATATAGACATAATAGATATAATAGATAGAGGTATAAAATATAGACTTAATAGACATAATAGATAGATGTATAAATTATAGACATAATAGATATAATAGATAGAGGAAAAATATAGACATAGTAGATATAAGAGATATAGGTGTAAAATATAGACATAATTGGTATAATAGATATAGGTATAAGATATAGACATAATAGATATAATATATATAGGTATAAAATATAGACATAATAGATATAACAGATATAGGTATAAAATATGTACATAATATATATAATGCATAGAGGTATAAAAAAAGACATAATTGACATAATAGATAGTTGTATATACTATAGACATAATAGATACTATTGCTAGAGGTAAAATATAGACATAATAAATATAATAGATATAGGTATAAAATATAGACCTAAAAGATAAAATAGATACGGGTATAAAACATAGACATAATAGATATAGGTATAAAATATAGACATAATAGTTATAGATATAGGTATAAAATATAGACATAATAGATATAATACGTATAGGTATAAAATATAGTCATAATACATATAATAAACATAGGTATAAAATATAGACATAATAGTTATAATATATATAGGTATAAAATATAGACAGAATAGATATAATAGATATATGTATAAACTATAGACATAATAGATATAATAGATATAGGTATAAAATACAGACATAATAGATTTAGGAGTAAAGTACAGACATAATAGATACAGTAGATAAAGGTATGAAATATAGATATAATAGATATAGGTATAAAATATAGATATAATAGATATAGTAGATATACGTATAAATATATATATAATTGATATAGGCATAAAATATAGTTATAATAGATACAGGTATAAAATATGCACATAATAGACATAATAGATATAGGTATAAAATATAGACATAATAGATACCATAGATAGTTGTATAAAATGTAGACATAATAGATATAATAAGTATAGGTGTAAAATATAGACATAATAGATTTAATAGACCTAGGTATAAATATAGACATAATAGGGGGGCGGAGCAAGATGGCCGAATAGTAACAGCTCCAGTCTCCAACTCCCAGCGCGAGCGACACAGAAGACCGGTGATTTCTGCATTTTCAACTGAGGTACTGGGGTCATCTCACTAGGGACTGCCGGAATATCGGTGCTGGTCAGCTCCTGCAGCCTGACCAGCGAGAGCTGAAGCAGGGCGAGGCATCGCCTCACCTGGAAGTGCAAAGGGGAAGGGAATCCGTTTTCCTAGTCAGGGGAACTGAGACACACAACACCTGGAAAATCGGGTAACTACCACCCCAATACGGCGCTTTTAAGCAAAGAGGCACACCAGGAGAATATATCCCACGCCTGGCCGGGAGGGTCCCACGCCCATGGAGCCTCCCTCACTGCTAACACAGCAGTCTGCGGCGATCTATCGGCAAGGCAGCAGTGAGGCTGGGGGAGGGGCGCCCGCCATTGCTGAGGCTTATGTAGGTAAACAAAGCCGCTAGGAAGCTCGAATTGGGTGGAGCTCACAGCAGCTCAAGGAAGCCTGCCTGTCTCTGTAGACTCCACCTCTGGGGACAGCGCACAGCTGAAGACCAACAGGGCAAACAGCGGGAGCCGGTGCAGACGCGAACGACTCTGTCTGACAGCTTTGGGGAGAGCTGTGGATCTCCCAACTCGGAGGTTGAGATCTGAGAACGGACAGACTGCCTGCTCAGGTGTGTCCCTGACCCCTGAGTAGCCTAGCTGGGAGAAATCCCCCACTAGGGGCAGTCTGACACCCCACACCTCACAGGGTGGAGTACACCCCTGAGAGGAAACTTCCAAAGGAAGAATCAGACAGGTACACTCGCTGTTCAGCAATATTCTATCTTCGGCAACCTCTGCTGCTGATACCCAGGCAAACAGGGTCTGGAGTGGACCTCAAACAATCTCCAACAGACCAACAGACAGTCCTTCTGACTGTCAGAAGGAAAACTATCAAACAGGAAGGACACCTATACCAAAACCCCATCAGTACGTCACCACCATCAAAGACCAGAGACAGATAAAACCACAAAGATGGGGAAGAAGCAGGGCAGAAAAGCTGGAAATTCAAAAAATAAGAGCACATCTCCCCCTGCAAAGAAGCGCAGCCCATCGCCAGCAACGGATCAAAGCTGGTCAGAGAATGACTTGCACGAGAGGAGAGAAGAAGGCTTCAGTCCATCAAACTTATCAGAGCTAAAGGAGGAATTACGTACCCAGTGCAAAGAAACTAAAAATCTTGAAAAAAGAGTGGAAGAATTGACAGCTTGACTAATTAATGCAGAGAAGATCATAAACGAAATGACAGAGATGAAAACCATGACACGAGAAATACGTGACAAATGCACAAGCTTCAGTAACCGACTCGATCAACTGGAAGAAACAGTAGTCAGCGATTGAAAATCAAATGAATGAAATGAAGCGAGAAGAGAAGTCAAAAGCAAAAAGAAGAAAAAGAAATGAGCAAAGCCTGCAAGAAGTATGGGATTACGTAAAAAGACCAAATCTACGTCTGATTGGGGTGCCTGAAAGTGAGGGGGAAAATGGAACCAAGTTGGAAAACACTCTTCAGGATATCATCCAGGAGAACTTCCCCAACCTAGTAGGGCAGGCCAACATTCAAATTCAGGAAATACAGAGAACGCCACAAAGATACTCCTCCAGAAGAGCAACTCCAAGACACATAATTGCCAGATTCACCAAAAATGAAATGAAGGAAAAAATCTTAAGGGCAGCCAGAGAGAAAGGTCGGGTTACCCACAAACGGAAGCCCATCAGACTGCCAGCAGATCTCTCGGCAGAAACTCTACAAGCCAGAAGAGAGTGGGGGCCAATATTCAACGTTCTGAAAGAAAAGAATTTTCAACCCAGAATTTCATATCCAGCCAAACTAACTTTCGTAAGTGAAGGAGAAATAAAATCCTTTACAGATAAGCAAATGCTTAGAGATTTTGTCACCACCAGGCCTGCCTTACAAGAGACCCTGAAGGAAGCCCTAAACATGGAAAGGAACAACCGGTACCAGCCATTGCAAAAACATGCCAAAATGTAAAGACCATCGAGGCTAGGAAGAAACTGCATCAACTAACGAGCAAAATAACCAGTTAATATCATAATGGCAGGATCAAGTTCACACATAACAATATTAACCTTAAATGTTAATGGACTAAATGCTCCAATTAAATGACACGGACTGGCAAACTGGATAAAGAGTCAAGACCCATCAGTCTGCTGTATTCAGGAGACCCATCTCACATGCAGAGACATATATAGGCTCAAAATAAAGGGATGGAGGAAGATCTACCAAGCAAATGGAGAACAAAAAAAAGGAGGGGTTGCAATCCTTGTCTCTGATAAAACAGACTTTAAACCATCAAAGATCAAAAGAGACAAAGAAGGCCATTATATAATGGTAAAGGGATCAATTCAACAGGAAGAGCTAACTCTCCTAAATATATGTGCACCCAATACAGGAACACCCAGATTCATAAAGCAAGTCCTTAGAGACTTACAAAGAGACTTAGACTCCCATACAATAATAATGGGAGACTTCAACACTCCGCTGTCAACATTAGACAGATCAACGAGACAGAAAGTTAACAAGGATATCCAGGAATTGAACTCATCTCTGCACCAAGCGGACCTAATAGACATCTATAGAACTCTCCACCCCAAATCAACAGAATATACATTCTTCTCAGCACCACATCGCACTTATTCCAAAATTGACCACATAATTGGAAGTAAAGCACTCCTCAGCAAATGTAAAAGAACAGAAATTATAACAAACTGTCTCTCAGACCACAGTGCAATCAAACTAGAACTCAGGACTAAGAAAATCAATCAAAACCTCTATAAATTATAGACATAATAGATATAATAGATATAGCTATAAAATAAAAACAGACGAGTTATAATAGATATAGGTATAAAATATAGACATAATAGATATAATAGATATAGGAATAAAATATAGACATATTAGATATAGGTATAAAATATAAACATAATAGATATAATAGATATAGGCATAAAATGTACATATAATAGATGTAAGTATAAAATATACGTATAATAGATATACGTATTACAAATAGATATAATAGACGTAGGTATGAAATATAGACATAATAGATATAATAGATATAGGTATAAATTAAAGACATAATAGGTATAATTGATATAGGTATAAAATATAGACATAATAATATAATAGATATAGGTAAAAAATATTGACAAAATTGTTATAGGTATAAAATATAGACTTAATAGATATAATAGATATAGGAATAAAATATAGACATGAGAGATATAGGTATAAAATATAGACATAATAGATAGATATAGGTATTAAATATAGACATAACATATGTAGGTATAAAATATAGACATAACAGTTATAGGTATAAAATATAGACATAATAGATATAGGTATAAAATATAGACATAATAGATATAATAGATATAGGTATAAAATAAAGGCATAATGGATATAATAGATAGACGTATAACATATAGACATAGTAGATATAATTGATAGAGTTTTAAAATATTGACATAATAGATATAATAGATATAGGTATAAAATATAGATGCAATATATATAGGTATAAAATAAAGACATAATAGATATAATACATGTTGGTATGAAATAGAGACATAATAGATATAATAGATATAGCTATAAATTATAGACATAAGAGATATAATAGACATAGGTATAAAACATAGACATAATAGATATGATATATATGGGTATAAAATATAGAAATAATAGATATAATAGATATAGGAATAAAATATAGACATAATAGATATAGGTAAAAAATATAGACATAACAGATAAAATAGATATAGGTATAAAATATTGACATAATAGATATAGGAATAAAATATAGACAGAATAGAAACAACAGATATAGTTATAGAATATAGAGGTAATAGTTATAATAGATATAGGTATAAAATACAGATATAATAGGTATAGGTGGAAAATACAGACATAAAAGATATAATGGATATAGGTGTAAAATATAGACATAAAAGATATAATATATAAAGGTATAAAATGTAGACATAATAGAGATAGGTATAAATTATAGATATAATAGATACAGGTATAAAATATAGACATAATATATATGATAGATGTAGGTATAAAATATAGACATAATAGATATAATAGATATAGGTAAAAAAATATAGGCAGAATAGATATAATAGACATAGTTATAAAACATAGACAAATTAAATATAATAGATACAGGTGTAAAATATAGATATAATAGATATAGGTATAAAATATGGACATAATAAGGTATAGAAGAAATACGCATAAAATATAAATATAATAGATATAGATATAAAATATAGATATAATAGTTATAATAGATACAGGTATGAAATATAGATATAATAGATATAATTATAAAATAAAAATATAATAGATATAATAGATATAGGTATAAAATATAGACATAAGAGATATAATTGTTATAGGTATAAAATATAGACATAATAGATATAATAGATACAGGTATAAAATATAGACATAATAGATACAATAGAAACAGGTACAAAATATAGATATAATAGATATTGGTATAAAATATAGATATAATAGATATAATAGATATATGTATAAGAAATAGATATAACAGATACAGGTATAAATTATAGACAATAGGTATAATAGATATAGGCATAAAATATAGATATAATAGATATAATTATAAAATATAAATATAATAGATATAATAGATATAGCTAAAAAATATAGATATAATGTATATAGGTATGAAATATGGTAATAATAGATATACGTATACAATATAGATATAATAGATATAACAGATATAGTCATAAAATATAGACATAATAGATATGGTAGATATATGCATAAAACATAGATATAATAGATATCATGGATATAGGTATCAAACATAGATATAGTAGATATAGGTATTAAATATAGATATAGTGGATATAATATATACAGGCATAAAATAAAGACATAATAGATATAATAGATATAGGTGTAAAATATAGACATAATATATAGTTATAAAATATAGACATCATAGTTATAATAGATATAGGTATAAAATATAGACATTATAGATATAGGTATAGTATTTAGACATAATAGATATAATAGATATAGTTATAAAATAAAGACATAATAGATATAATCGATATATGTATTAAATATAGACATAATAGATATAATAGATATAGGTATACAATACAGACATAATGGATATAATAGATATAGGTATAAAATATAGACATAAGAGATATAATAAATATAGGTATAAAATATAGACATAATAGATTTAATAGATGTGGGTATAAAATATAGACATAATAGATATACGTATAAAATACAGACATAATAGATATAATAGATATAGGTATAAAATATATACATACTAGTCATAGGTTTAAAATATAGACATTATCGATATAATAGATATAGGTATAAAATATTGACATAATAGACATAATAGATATAGGTATAAAATATAGACAAAATAGATATTGGTATAAAATATAGACATAATAGATATAGGTATAATATTTAGACATAATAGAAATAATAGATAAATTTATAAAATATAGACATAATAGATATAATAGATATAGGTATAAAGTATAGTCATAGTAGACATAGGTATAAAATATAGAGCTAAAGATATAATAGATATACGTATAAAATATACACAGAATAGATATAATAGATATAGGTGTAAAATATAGACATAATAGATATAGGTATAAAATAAAGACATAATATATTTAATGGATATAGATATAAAATATAGACATAATATATAGTTATAAAATATAGACATAATAGATATAATAGATAAGGTGTAAAATATAGACATAATATATAGTAATCAAATATATACATAATAGTTATAATAGATATAGGTATAAAATATAGACATAATAGATATAGGTATAATATTTAGACATAATAGATATAATAGATATTGGTATAAAATATAGACATAAAGATATAATAGATATAGGTATAAAATATATACATAATAGATATAATGGATATAGGTACAAAATATAGACATAATAGATATACGAATAAAATAGAGGACATAATAGGTATAATAGATATAGTCATAATATATAGACGTAATAGATATTATAGATATAGTTAGAAAATATAAACATAATAGATTTAATAGATATGGGTATAAAATATAGACATAATGGATATAATAGATATAGGTATGAAATACAGACATAATAGATATAATAGATATAGGTATAAAATATAGACATAATAGATATGATACATATAGGTATAACATATAGACATAATAGATATGATAGATATAGGTATAAATTATACACATAATAGATATAATAGATATAGGTATAAAATACAGACATAATAGATATAATAGACATAGGTATAAAATATAGACATAAGAGATATAGGTATAAAATATAAACATAATAGATATAATAGATATAGGTGAAAAATATAGACATAAGAGATATAATAGATATAGGTATAAAAAATTGACATAAAAAATATAATCGATACAGGTATAAAATATAGACATAATTGATATAGGTATGAAGTATAGACAAAATTGATATAATAGATATCGGTATAAAATATAGACATAATACATACAAAAGATATAGGTATACAATATAGACATAATAGATATGATATTTATAGGTATAAAATATAGACATAATTGATATAATAGATATAGGTATAAAATATAGACGTTTGGCTCAAGCCAGTAATCCCAGCACTTTGGGATTCCGAGACGGACGAATCACGATGTCAAGAGATCGAGACCATCCTGGCTAACACGGTGAAACCACGTCTCTACTAAAAATAGAAAAACTAGCTGGGCGAGGTGGCCGGCGCCTGTAGTCCCAGCTACTCGGGAGGCTGAGTCAGGAGAATGGCGTGAACCAGGGAGGCGGAGTTACAGTGAGCTGAGATCTGGCCACTGCACTCCAGTCCGGGCGACAGAGCGAGACTCCGCCTCAAAAAAAAAAAAAAAAAAATAGACATAATAGATATAATAGATATAGGTATAAAATATAGACATAATAGATATAATAGGTACAGGCACAAAACATAGATATAATAGATATAGGTATAAAATATAGATATAATAGATATATATGTATAAAAAGTAGATATAATAGATACAGATATAAAATATAGACAATAGATATAATAGATATAGATATAAAATATAGATATAATAGATATAATTATATAGGTATAATAGATATAGGTAAAAAATATAGATATAATGGATATAGGTATAAAATATGGTTATAAGAGATATAGGTATAAAATATAGATAAAATAGATATAATAGATATAGGCATAAAATATAGACATAATAGGTATAGGTATAAATATAGACATAATAGATATAATACATATAGGCATTAAATATAGACATAAGAGATATAATAGATATAGGTATGAAATATACACATAATAGATATAATAGATATAGGTATAAATTATAGACATAATAGGTATAATTGATATAGGTATAAAATATAGACATAATAGATATAATAGATATAGGTATAAAATATAGACATAGGATATATAATAGATATAGATATAAAACATAGACATAATAGATATGATATATATGGGTATAAAATATAAATATAAAACATAGGATATATATAGGTATGAAATATAGACATAAAAGATATAATAGATATAGGTAGAAAATATAGACATAATAGATATAGGTAAAAAATGTAGACATAAAAGATATAATAGATATAGGTAAAAAATATACACAAAATAGATACAGGTATAAAATATACACAGAATAGATACAACAGATATAGTTATACAATATAGTGATTATAGTTATAATAGATATAGGTATAAAATATAGACATAATAGGTATAGGTATAAAATAAAGACATAATAGATATAGGTATAAAATACAGACATCAAAGATATAGGTATAATATATAGACATAATAGATTTAATAGATACAGGTGTAAAATACTGACATAAAAGATATAATAGATATAGGTGTAAAATATAGACATAAAAGATATAGTAGATATAGGCATAAAATGTAGACATAATAGAGATAGGTATAAAATATAGATATAATAGATACAGGTATAAAATATAGACATAATATATATGATAGATATAGGGATAAAATTTAGACATAATAGATATAGGTAAAAAATAATGACAGAATAGATATAATAGACATAGGTATAAAATATAGACAAAATAGATATAATAGATACAGGTGTAAATATAGATATAATAGATATAGGTATAAAATATAGACATAATAGATAAAATAGAAATAAGTATAAAATATAAATATAATAGATATAGATATAAAATATAGATATAATAGATATAATACATACAGGTATAAAATATAGATATAATAGATATAATTATAAAATATAAATAATATAGATATAATAGATATAGGTATAAAATATAGACATAATAGATATAATTGATATAGGTATAAAATATAGACATAGTAGATATAAGAGATATAGGTATAAAATGTAGACATAATAGATATAATAGATACAGGTACAAAATATAGATATAATAGATATAGGTATAAAATATAGATATCATAGATATAATATATATATTTATAAAAAATAGATATAATAGATACTGGTATAAAATATAGACAATAGATATATTATATAAAGGTATAAAATATAGATATAATAGATATAATTATAAAATATAAATGTAATAGATATAATAGATATAGGTAAAAAGTATAGATATAATGGATATAGGTATAAAATATGGTTATAATACATATAAGTATAAAATATAGATATAATAGATATAATAGATATAGCCCTAAAATATAGACATAATAGAAATGATAGATATATGTAGAAAACATAGATATAATAGATATAATGGATATAGGTATCAAACATAGATATAATAGATAAAGGTATAATATATAGATATAGTGGATATAATAGATATCGGCATAATATATAGACATAATAGATATAATAGATATAGGTGTAAAATATAGACAAAATATATAGTTATAAAATATAGACATAATAGTTATAATAGATATAGGTGTAAAATATAGACATAATAGATACTAGGTATAATATTTAGACATAAAAGATATAATAGACATAGGTATAAAATAAAGACATAATATATATAATAGATGTGGTATAAAATATACACATAATAGATATAATAGATATACGTATAAAATATAGACATAATAGATATAGGTATGAAATAGAGACAAAATAGATATAATAGATATAGTTATAATTTTAGACGTAATAGATATTATAGATATAGGTATAAAATATAAACATAATAGATATAATAGATATGGGTATAAAATATAGACATAATAGATATAATGGATATAGTTATGAAATACAGACATAATAGATATAATAGATATAGGTATAAAAAATAGACATAATAGATATGACGGATATAGGTAAAAAATATAGACATAGATATGATAGATATAGGTATAAAATATAAACATAATAGATATAATAGATATAGGTTTTAAATATAGACATAAGAGATATAATAGATATAGGTATAAAACATAGACATAATAGATATAATAGATACAGGTATAAAATATAGATATAACAGATATAGGTATAAAATATAGATATAATAAATATAATAGGTAGATATAGTAGATATAATAGATATAGGTATAAAATATAGACATAATAGAGATAATAGATATAGGTATAAAATATAGACATAATAGATATAGGTTTAAAATATAGACAAAATAGATATAGATATAAAATATAGACATAACAGGTATAGGTATACATTATAGACATAATGGATATAATAAATATAGGTATGAAATATAGACATAATAGATATAGGTATAAAATATAGACATAATAGATATATAGGTATAAAATATAGACATAATAGGTATAATAGATATAAGTATAAGACATAGACATAATAGTTATAATATGTATAGATATAAATATAGACATAATAGATATAATAGTTATAGGTAAAAAATATAGACATAATAGATATAATATATATAGGAATAAAATATAGACATAATTGAAATAGGTATAAAATATAGACAAAATAGATATAAATGATATAGGTATAAAATATTGACATAATAGATATAGGTGTAAAGAATAGACATAATCTTTATAATAGATATAGGTATGAAATATAGACATAATAGATATAATAGGTATAGGTTTAAAAAAAGTACATAATAGATGTAATAGATATAGATATAAGATATAGACCTAAAAGATATAATAGATATAGGAATAAAATAAAGACAAAAGAGATTTAATAGATATAGGTATAAAACATTGATATAATAGATATAATAGATATAGGTATAAAGTACAGACATAGTAGATATAAATGATATAGGTATAAAATATAGACACAAAAGATATAGGTATAAAATATAGACATAGATATAATAGATATAGGTATAAAATATAATCATAATAGATATAATAGAGATGGGTGTAAAATATAGACGTAATAGATATAATAGTTATATGTTTAAAATATAGACATAATAAATATCATACATATACCTACAAAATATACACATAGTTATTATAATAGATATAGGTATAAAATATAGACATAATACATATAGGTATAAAATATAGATATAATAGATAAAGTAGATATTGGCATAAAATGTAGATATAATAGATATAGGTAGAAAATATAGATATAATAGATACAGGTATAAAATACTCACATAATAGATACGATAGATACAGGTATAAAATATAGAGATAATAGATATAACAGATATAGGTATAAAATATGGACATAATAGATATAATAGATACAGGTATAAAATATAGATATAATGAATATAGGTATAAAATATAGATATAATAGACATAATAGATATACGTATAAAACATAGATAAAATAGATATCGGTATAATATAAAGATATTATAGATATAATAGATACAAATATAAAATATAGATATAATAGATAAAATTATGAAATATAAATATAATATATATAATAGATATAGGTATAAAATATAGATATATATAGGTATAAATATAGTTATTATAGATATAGGTATAAAATATAGACATTAGAGATATAATAGATATAGGTATAAAACATAGACAAAATAGATATGATACATATGGGTATAAAATATAGACAAAATACATATGATAAATATAGGTATAAAATATACACATAATAGATACACGTATGAAATATACACATAGTTGATATAATAGATATAGGTATAAAATATAGACATAATAGATATAGATATAAAATATAGACATGATAGATATGATAGATATAGAAATAAAATATAGACATAATAGATATAATAGATATAGGCATAAAATGTAGACACAATAGATAAAATAGATACAGGTACAAAATATAGATACAAAAGACATAGGTATAAAATATAGATATATTACACATAAAAGATATATGTATAAAAAATAGATATAATAGATACAGGTATAAAATGTAGACAATAGATATTACAGATATCAGAATGAAATATAGATATAATCGATATAATTATACAATGTAAATATAATAGATATAATACATACAGGAAAAATATATAGATACAATGGATATAGGTATAATTTTTGGTTAAAATAGATATAAGTATAAAATATAGATATAATAGATATAATAGATATAAGCATAAAATATAGACTTAACGGATATGATAGAAATATATATAAAATATAGATATAATATATATAATGGATAAAGGTCTAAAGTATAGATATAATAGATATAGGTATAAAATATAAACATAATACATATAATCGCAACAGGTATAAAATATAGACATAACAGATACAGGTATAAAGATTAGACATATTAGATATAATAGATATAGGTATAAAATATAGACATAATACATACAATAGATATATGTATAAAATATAGTCATAATAGATAGAATAGATATAGGTATAAAATATAGACATAATAGATATAACAAATATAGGTATAAAATAGAGACATAATAAATTTGATAGATATAGGTATAAAAAATAGACATAATCGATATAATAGACATAGCTATAAAATATAGACATAATAGATATAATAGATATAGGTATAACATATAGACATAATAGATATAATAGATGTAGGTATAAAATATAGACATAATAGATATAATAGATACAGGTACAAAAATATACATATAATAGATGTAGGTAAAAATATAAATATAATAAATATAATAGATATAGGTAAAGAATAAACATATAATGGATATACGTATAAAATATGGTTATAATAGATATAGGTATAAAATATAGATATAATAGATATAATAGATATAGGCATAAAATATAGACATAATAGGTATAGGGATAAAATATAGACAGAATAGATACAACAGACAGACTCATACAATATAGAGATAATAGTTATAATAGATATTGGTATAAAATATAGAGATAATAGGTATAGTTATAAAATACAGACATAAAAGATATAATACATATAGGTGTAAAATATAGACATAATAGATATAATATTTATAGGTATAACATGTAGACATAATAGAGATAGGTATAAAATATAGATATAATAGATACTGGTATGAAATATAGACATAATATATGTGATAGATATAGGTATAAAATATAGACATAATAGATATAATAGATATAGGAAAAAAATATAGACAGAATAGATATAATAGTCATAGGTATAAATAAAGACAAAATGGATATAATAGATACAGGTGTAAAATATAGACATAATAGATATAGGTATAAAATATAGACATAATAGTTATAATAGATGGAGATATAAAATATAGACATAGTAGATATACTACATATAGGTATTAAATATAGACATAATAAATATAATAGATGTGGTAATAAAATAGAGACATAATAGACATAATAGATATAGGTATAAAATATATACATAATAGATATAATAGTTTTAGGTATAAAATATAGACATAATAGATATAATAAATATAGGTATAAAATATAGACATAATAAATATAATAGATATAGGTATAAAATATACACATAATAGATATAATGGATATAGGTATAAAATACAGACATAATAGATATAGGTATATAATATAATATAGACATAATAGGTATAGCTATAAATATAGACATAATAGATATAATAGATATAGGCATAAAATATAGACATAATAGCTATAATAGATAAAGGTTTAAAATATAGATATAATAGATAGAGGTATAAAATATCGACATGATAGATGTATCATATAAAGTTTTAAAATATAGACATAATAGATATAATAGATATAGTTATTAAATATAGACAAAATAGTTATAGGCATAAAATATACACATAATAGATACATATAGGTATAAAATATAGACATAATAGATATAGGTATAAAATATAGACCTAATAGATAAAATAGATATAGGTATAAGATATAGACATAATAGATACAATTAATATAGGTATAAAATATACATATAATAAATATAGGTATAAAATATACACATAATAGATACAATAGATATAGGTATAAAAGACAGACATCATAGATAAAATAGATATTGGTATAATAGACAAAAATAATACATATAAGAGATATAGATATAAAATATAGACACAATAGATGTAATAGATATACGTATAAAATATAGACATAATACGTAAAATAAATGTAGGGATAACATACAGACATATTAGATATAATAGATATAGGCATAAAATATAGTCATAATAGATACAATAAATACAGGTATAAAATATAGACATCATAAATATAATAGATATAGGCATAAAATATAGATACAATAGATATAGGTATAAAATACAGATAGATATGATAGATACAAATATGAAATATAGATATAAAAGATATAATGGATATAGGTATAAAATGTAGATATAATAGATATAGATAAAAATATAGATATAACAGATATAATAGATATATGTTTAAAATATAGATATAATAGATATAGGTGTAAAATATAGACATAATATATAGGAATAAAATTTAGTCATAATTGATAAATATAGCTATAAAATATAGACATAATAGTTATAATAGATGGAGATATAAAATATAGACATAATAGATATAATAGATATAGGTATAAAATATAGACATAATTGATATAGGTATAAAATATAGACATAATGCATATAATAGATATAGGCATAAAATATAGACATAATAGGTATGGGTTGTAAAATATAGACATAATAGATATAATAGATATAGGTATAAAATATATTTATAATAGATATAATAGATATAGGTATAAATTATTGACATAATAGATATAATAGATATGGATATAAAATATGGACATGATAGATATAGATATAAAATATAGACATAATACATATAATAGATATAGGTAAAAAATATAGACAGAATAGATATAATAGACATAGGTATAAATAAAGACAAAATATATATAATAGATACAGGTGTAAAATATAGATATAATAGATATAGGTATAAAATATAGACATAATAGTTATAAGAGATGGAGATATAAATATAGTCATAGCAGATATAATACATATAGGTATTAAATATAGACATAATAAATATAATAGATGGGGTAATAAAATAGAGACATAATAGACATAATAGATACAGGTATAAAATATATACATAAAAGATATAATAGTTATAGGTATAAAATATAGACATAATAGATATAATAAATATAGGTATAAAATATAGACATAATAAATATAATAGATATAGGTATAAAATATACACATAATATATATAATGGATATAGGTATAAAATATAGACATAATAGATGTAGGTATAAAATACAGACATAATAGATATAATAGATATTCGTATAAAATATAGACATAATGCATATAATAGATATAGGTATAAAATATAGACATAATAGGTATAGGTATAAAATAAAGACATAATAGATATAAAAGATAAAGGTATAAAATGTAGACTAAATAGATATAATAGATATCGGTATAAAATATAGACATAATTGATATAGGTATAAATATAGACACAAAGCATATAATAGATGTAGGTATAAAATATAGACATAATTGGTATGGGTATAAAATAAAGACATAATAGATGTAATAGATAGAGGTATAAAATATAGATATAATAGATATAATAGATATAGGGATAAAATATTGACATAATAGATATAATAGATATAGATATAAAATATAGACATGATAGATATAGGTATAAATTATAGACATAATAGGTGTAATAGACATAGGTAGAAAATATAGTCATAATTGATATAGGTATAAAATATAGACATAATGCATAGAGTAGATATAGGTATGAAATATAAACATAATAGGTGTGGGTATAAGACATACACATAATAGATATAATAGATATAAATATAAAATATAGATATAATAGATATAGGTACAAAATATTCACATATAGATATAATAGATATAGGTATAAAATATAGACATCATAGATACAATAAATACAGGTATAAAATATAGACATAATAGATAGAATACATATAGGCATAAAATGTAGATACTATAGATATAGGTATAAATATAGATATAGTAGATATGATGGATACAAGTATAAAATATAGATATAATAGATGTAATGGATATAGGTATAAAATGTAGATATAATAGATATAGATTAAAATGTAGTCATAATAGATATATTAGATATAGGTGTAAAATATAGACATAATATACAGGTATAAAATTTGTTCATAATTGATATAATAGATATAGGTTAAAACATAGACATAACAGTTATAATAGATGGAGATATAAAATATAGACATAAGAGATATAATACACTTAGGTATTAAATATAGTCATAATAAATATAATAGATATATTAATAAAATAGAGACATAATAGATATAATAGATATAGGTATAAAATATAGACATAATAGACATAATAGATATAGGAATAAAATATAGACATACAGATATAGTAGACATAGGTAAAAAATATAGACATAATAGATATAATAGGGAAAGGTATAAAATATAGACATAGAAGATATAGTAGATATAGGTATAAAATGTAGATATAACATATAGCTATGAAATATAGACACAATAGATACAGATATCGGTATTAAAGAAAGATATAATAGATACAGTTATAAAAGAAGATATAATAGATATATAGATATGAGTAAAAAATATAGACATCACAGATATAATAGATATAGGTATAAAATATAGACATAATAGGTATAGGTATAAAATACAGACATAATAGATATAGGTATAAAATATAGACATAATAGATATAATAGATATTGGTATAAAATATAGACTTAATAGATATAATGGATATAGGTATAAAATATAGCCATAATTGATATAATAGATATAGGTATAAAATATAGACGAAGTAGATAAAGGTATAAAAATATATACATAATAAATATAATAGATATGGGTATGAAATACAGACATAATAGATATTATAGATAGAGGTATGAAATACAGACATAATAGATATAATAGATATGGGTATAAAATATAGACATAATAGATATCATATATATAGGTATAAAATACAGACATAATAGATATGACAGATATAGGTATAAAATATAGACCTAATAGATATCATAGATATAGGTATAAAATATAGACATAATAGATATAATAGATATAGGTATGAAATATATCCATAATAGATGTAATAGATATAGGTATATAATATAGACATAATAGATATACGCATACAATATAGACATAATAGATATAATAGATATAGGTATAAAATATAGACATAATAGATATAGGTATAAATATAGACATAATAGATATAATAGATATTAGGTTATAAAATACAGGACATAATAGATATAGGTATAAAATATCGGACATAAAGGTATAGGTATACTAATTAGACATAATTGATATAATAGATATAAGTATAAAATATAGACATAATAATTATAATAGATATAGGTATAAAATATAGACGAAGTAGATATAGGTATAAAATATATACATAATAAATATAATAGATATGGGGATGAAATACAGACATAATAGATATTATAGATATAGGTATGAATACAGACATAATAGATTATAATAGATATGGGTATAAATATAGACATAATAGATATCATATATATAGGTATAAAATACAGACATAATAGATATGACAGATATAGGTATAAAATATAGACATACTACATAAATAGATATAGGTATAAAATATAGACATAATAGATATAATAGATATAGATATAAAATATACATAATAGATACAGCTATATATATAGGAATAGGAATAATAGATATACGTATAAAATATAGATATAATAGATATCATCAACGGACATAATAGATATAATAGATATAGGTAAAAAATATAGATATAATAGATATAATAGATAAGGGTATCAAATATACATATAATAGATATAAGTATAAAATATAGATATAGTGGATATAATAGATATAGGTATAAATATAGACATAATAGATATAATAGATATAGGTTAAAAAGATAGACATAATAGATATAATAGATAAAGGTATAAAATATAGATTGTAATAGATATAGGTATAAAATATAGATGTACTAGATATAAAAGATATAGGTATAAAATATAGATATAATAGATATAGTTACAAATTATAAATATAACAGATACAATAGATATAGGTATAAAATATAGATATAATAGCTATAGGTATAAAATATAGACATAAAATGTATAATAGATATAGGTATATAATATAGACACAATAGATATGATATACATAGTACAAAATATAGATATAATAGATAAAATAGATATAGGAATAAAGTATAGAAATAATAGATATAGGTAGAAAATATAGATAATAGAGATCCAGGTATAAAATACAGATATAATAGATATGACAGATATGGGTATAAAATATAGATTTACTAGATATAATATATATAGGTAAAAATATAGACATAATAGATATTATAGATACAGGTATAAAATATGGACATAATAGATATACTAGATACAGGTACAAAATATATATAATAGATATAGGTATAAAATATAGATATAATAGATATAACAGAGGTATAAAATATAGACATAATAGATATACGCAAAAAATATAGACCTAATAGATATAATAGTTATTGGTATTAAATATAGACATAATAGATATAGGTATAAAATGTAGACCCAATTGATATAACAGATATAGGTATAAAATATAGACATAAGAGATATAATAGATAGAGGTATAAAATATAGACATAAGAGATATAATAGATAGAGGTATAAAATATAGACAAAATAGATATAATAGATATTGCTATAAAATATATACAATAGATATAATAGATATAGGTATAAAAGATAGACATAATAGATATAATAGATACACGCATAATAGATCTAATAGATATAGGTATAAAATATAGACATAATATATAGAATATATATAGGTATAAAATATAGACAAGTAGATATAATAGATATAAGTATTAAATATAGACATAATAGATATACCTATAAGATATAGATATAATAGATATAAGAGATAGAGGTATAAAATATAGTCATAGTAGATATAATAGATATAGGTATAAAATATAGACATAATAGATAACGGCATCAAATACAGACATAATAGATGTAATGGATATAGGTATAAAATAAAGACATAATAGACATAGGTTAAAATATAGACATAATAGAAATAATATGTGGTTATAAAACACAGACAAAATAGATATAATAAACAGAGGTATAAATTATAGACACAATTGATATAATAGATAAAATGGATAGAGGTATGAAATATAGACATAATAGATATAATAGAGGTATAAATTATGGACATAATAGATATAATAGATATAGATATAAAATATAGACATAATAAATATAGTATATAGACATATAAAATTAAGACATAATAGATATAACAGACAGACGTGTAAAATATAGAAAAAGTAGATATAATAGATATAATAGATAGAGGTATAAAATATAGACAAAATAGATGTAATAGATAGAGGTATAAAATATAGACCTAATAGATACAATAGATAAAGCTATAAAAGACACATGCACACGAATGTTTATTGCGGCACTATTCACAATAGCAAAGACTTGGAATCAACCCAAATGTCCATCTGTGACAGACTGGATTAAGAAAATGTGGCACATATACACCATGGAATACTATGCAGCCATAAAAAAGGATGAGTTTGCGTCCTTTGTAGGGACATGGATGCAGCTGTGGAAACCATCATTCTTAGCAAACTATCACAAGAAGAGAAAACCAAACACCGCATGTTCTCACTCATAGGTGGGAACTGAAACAATGAGATCACTTGGACTCGGGAAGGGGAACATCACACACTGGGGTCTATCATGGGGAGGGGGGAGGGGGGAGGGGGGGGAGGGAGGGAGGGATTGCATTGGGGAGTATACATGATATAAATGATGAATTGATGGGTGCTGACGAGTTGATGGGTGCAGCACACCAGCATGGCCTAAGTATACATATGTAACAAACCTGCACGTATGCACATGTACCCTAGAAATTAGAGTATAATAAAAAAAAAAAAATAAACTAAAATAAAATTAAAAAAAAAAAAAAAATATCTGACATAAAAGATATAATAGATAGACGTATAAAATTATAGACAATAGAGATCATAGATACAGTATAACATATATTACATAATAGGTATAACAGATATAGGCCAAAATAGATATAATGATATAGTTATAAAATACAGACATAATAGATATAGCAGATAAGGTATAAAATATAGACATAGTAGATATAGGTGTAAAATAATGATATAATAGATATAATAGAGGTATACAATATAGACCTAATAGATATAGTAGACATAGGTATAAAATATAGACATAAGAGATATAGGTATAAAACATAGACATAATAAATATAATAGATATAGGATAAAATATAGACATAATAGACATACAGATATAGGTATAAAATATAGACATAATAGATATAATCGATATAGGTATACAATATATACATAATAGATATAATAGATATAGGTATAAAATATAGACAAAATAGATATAACTAATAAAGGTATAAAATACAGACATAATAGTTTTGATGGATATAGGTATAAAATATAGACATAATAGATATAATAGATATAGGTATAAAATATACAGACATAATGGATATAACACATATAGGTATAAAATACAGATATAATAGATATAGGTACGAAATATAGATATAATAGATATATTAGATATAGGTATAAAATATACATATGATAGATATAGGTATAAAATATAGATATAATAGTTATAATAGATACCGGTATAAAATATAGATATAAAAGATATAGTTTATAAAATATAAATAAAAAAGATATAATAGATATAGGTATAAAATATAGATATAATAAATATAGGTATAAAATATAGACATAAAAGTATACTAGATACAGGTATAAACTATAGACATAATAGATATAGGTATAAAATATAGACATAATAGATAAAATATATATAGGTATGAAATATAGATATAATAGATAAAATAGATATAGGTATAAAATATAGATGTAATAGATATATGGTAGAAGATATAGATATAATAGGTACAGGTATAAAATACAGAAATATAGATATGATAGATATAGTTATAAAATATAGACATAATAGATATAATAGATATAGGTATAAAATATAGACATAAGAGATATAATCGATATAGGTATAAAAAATAGATATACAGATATAGGTATAAAATATAGATGTAATAGATATAATAGATACAGATATAAAATATAGATATAATATATAAAATTATAAAATATAAATATAATAGATACAATAGATATAGGTATAAAATATGGATAATAGATAAAGGTATAAAATATAGTTATAATAGATATAGGTATAAAATATAGACATCATAGAAATAATAGATATAGGTATATAATATTGACATAATAGATATAATAGATATAGGTATAAAATATAGTAATAAAAGATAATACATATAGGTATGAATATAGACATAATAGATATAACAGATATAAGTATCAAAAATAGACATAATAAATATAGGTATCAAATATAGACCTAATAGATATAATAGATACAGGTTAAAATAGACAATACATATAATAGATATAGGTATAAAATATAGATATAATGGATATAATTATAAAATATAAATATAATAGATATAATAGACATAGGAAAAAAATGTAGATATAATAGATATAGGTATAAAATATGGTTATAATCGATATAAGTATAAATATAGATATCATAGTTATAGTAGATATAGGCATAAAATAGACATAATAGATATGATAAATATATGTATAAAATATAGATATAATAGATATAATGGATATAGGTATGAAATACAGATATATAGATATAGGTATAAAATATAGATTAGTGGATATATATAGATATAGGCATAAAATATAGACCTAATAGATATAATAGATATAGGTATAAAATATATAAATATATATAATAGATAAAGATATAAAATATAGACATAAGAGATATAATAGATATAGGTATAAAATATAGACAAAATAGATATGGATATAAAATAAACATAATAGATATAATAGATATAGGTATAAAATATAGACATAAGAGATATAATAGATATAGGTATGAAATACATACATATAAAAGACATAATCGATACTGGTATAAAATATAGACATAATAGATATGATGTAATGTATGGACATAATATATATAATAGATACGTATAAAAGATAGACATAATACATACAATAGATATAGGTATAAAATAGAGGACATAATAGATTTGATAGATATAGGTAAAATATACACATAATAGATATAACAAATATAGGTCTAAAATAGAGACATAATAGATTTGATAGATGTAGGTATAAAATATAGACATAATAGATATAATAGGCAGCTATAAAATATAGACATAATAGATACAATAGATATAGGTATAAAATAGACATAAGATATAATAGATATAGGTATAAAATTATAGACATATTACATATAAACGATACAGGTATAAAATATAGACATATACATATAATCGATACAGCTATAAAATATAGACATAATAGATATGGTAAAAAATAGACATAATAGGTATAATAGAGGCAGGTATAAAATGTAGACATAATAGATATAAAATATATAGGTATAAAATATAGATATAATAGATAAAATAGATATTGGTATAAAATATAGATATAATAGATATAGGTAGAAAATATAGATATAATAGATACAGGTATAAAATTGAGAAATAACAGATATGATATATATAGTTACAAAATATAGACATAATAGATATAATATATATACGTGTAAAGTATAGACATAATAGATATAATAGATATAGATATAAAATATAGACATAATACATACAATAGATATAGGTATACAATATAGACATAATAGATATAATAGATATAGGTATAAAATACAGACATAATAGATATAACAAATACAGGTATAAAATAGAGACATAATAGATTTGATAGATATAGGTATAAAATAAAGACATAAAAGATATAATAGACATAGGTATAAAATATAGACATAAGAGATAATATAGAATAGGTATACATATAGACACAATAGATATAATAGATGAAGGTATAAATATAGATATAATAGATATCGGTATAAAATATAGATATAATGGACATAATAGATATACGTATAAAATATAGATATAATTGATATAGTCAAAAAATATAGATATAATAGATATAATAGATATAGGTATAAATATAGACATAATAGATATAGGTATAAAATATAGACATAATAGATATAATAAATATAGTTATAAAATATAGACGTCATAGATATTGTATATATAGGTATAAATACAGACATAATAGATATAATAGATGGGTATGAAATACAGACATAATAGATATGATATATATAAGTATGAAGTATAGACAAATTATTATTATAGATATCGGTATGAATATAGACATAATAGATATAATAGATATAGGTATAAAATATGGACATAATAGATATAATAGATATAGGTATAAAATATACACATAATAGATATAATGGATAAAGTTATAAAATATAGCTATAATAGATATAATAGATATATGTATAAAAATTGATATAATAGATACAGGTGTAAAAAATAGACAATAGATATAATAGAATAGGTATAAAATATAGATATAGTAGATATAATTATAAAAAAATACATATATAGACATAATTGATATAGGTAAAAAACATAGATATAATGTATATAGGTATAAAATATGGTATAATTGATATAGGTATAAAATATAGATATAGGTATAAAATATAGACACAATAGCTATAACAGATAAAGTTATAAAATATAGACATAAGAGTTATAATAGATATAGGTATAAAATATGGTCATAATAGATATAGGTACAATATTTAGACATAATAGATAATACATATAGGTAAAATATATAGACATAATTGATATAATAGATATAGGTATAAAATATAAACATAATAGATATAATAGATATAGGTGTAAAATATAGACCTAATAGATATAATAGATATAGGTATAAAATTATACATAATAGATATAGATATAAAATCTAGACAGAATAGATATAACAGATATATGTTGTACAATATAGAGATAATAGTTTATAATAGATATAGTTAAAAAAACTAGACATAATAGGTATAGGTATAAAATACAGACATAGTAGATGTAATAGATATGGGTGTAAAATATAGACATAACAGATATAGTACATATAGGTATAAAATGTAGACAGAATAGATATAATCGATATAGGTATGAAGTATACACATAATAGATATACTAGATACTGGTATAAAACATAGACATAATGGATATAATAGGTATAGATGTAATAAATATAATAAGTATATATGTAATATATAATATAGGTATAGATGTAATAGATATAGGTATAAAAAATATAGACATAAAAGATATAATAGAGGTATAAAATATAAACATAATAGATATATTGATAGAGTTATAAAATATAACATAATAGATATAATAGTATAGAGATAAAATATAGATATAATAGTATAGGTATAAATATCGATATAATAGAATATAATAGATATAGGTTTAAAATACAGACATAATAAGTGTGATAGATATATGTATAAAATATAGAATAATAGATATAGGTATAAAATATAGATATTATAGATACAGGTATAACGTATAGACATATAGAATAATAGATATAGGTGTGAAATACAGATACAATAGATATAATGGATATGGGTATCAAATATACATATAATAATATAGGTATAAAATGTAGATATAGGGGTATAATAGATATAGGTATGAATGAAATATAGACGTAATAGATATAATAGACGTTAAAAAATATAGACATCATAGATAATAGTTATAGGTTTAAAATATAGACATAATAGATATAGGTATAAAATACAGACTAATAGATATAGGTATGAAATATAGACATAATAGAAATAATAGATACAGGTATAAAATATAGACATTATAGATATAGGTATAAAACATAGACATAATAGATATAATAGATACAGTTGAAATATAGACATAATAGATTAGGTATAAAATATAGACATAATAGATATAATATATACAGGTAGAAAATATTGCCATAAGATATAATAGATATAGGTATAAAATATAGACATAATAGATATAGGTTAAAATATAGACATAACTGGTATAAAAATGTAGGTATGAAATATAGACATAATAGATATAGG
>NC_008218.1:0-16549 GCF_007565055.1 Rhinopithecus roxellana
GTTTATGTAGCTTAGTATACCCAAAGCAAGACACTGAAAATGTCTAGACGGACCCACAAACCCCGTAAACAAATAGGTTTGGTCCCGGCCTTTCTACTAGCTTCTAGCAAGATTACACATGCAAGCATCCCCGCTCCGGTGAAGACACCCTACCAATCACAATGATTAGAAGGAGTGAGTATCAAGCACGCTCAATGCAGCTCAAGACACTTTGCCTAGCCACACCCCCACGGGAAACAGCAGTGACTGATATTTAGCAATAAACGAAAGTTTAACTAAGCTATGCTATTATAGGGTTGGTCAATTTCGTGCCAGCCACCGCGGCCATACGATTGACCCGAGCTAATAGACATCGGCGTAAAGGGTGTTTTAGAAAAATTCAACTAAATAAAGCTAAACTATTCCTAAACTGTAAAATCCTAGCCAATGTAAAATAGACTACGAAAGTGGCTTTAAAAAACCTGAACACACAACAGCTAAGACTCAAACTGGGATTAGATACCCCACTATGCTTAGCCTTAAACTTTAATAGTCAAAACAACAAGACTATTCGCCAGAACACTACAAGCAACAGCTTAAAATTCAAAGGACTTGGCGGTGCTTCACACCCACCTAGAGGAGCCTGTTCTATAATCGATAAACCCCGATCAACCTTACCACCTCTCGCTTAGCCTATATACCGCCATCTTCAGCAAACCTCAACAAGAGATATAAAGTAAGCACAAATGCCCACGCAAAAACGTTAGGTCAAGGTGTAGCCTATGAGTTGGGAGAAATGGGCTACATTTTCTACCCCAGAAAATAATACGACAGCTCTTATGAAACCTGGGAGTCCAAGGAGGATTTAGTAGTAAACTAAGAGCAGAGTGCTTAGTTGAATCAGGCCATGAAGCACGCACACACCGCCCGTCACTCTCCTCAAATATATTTAAAAATTAACTTAACTAAATACTTCAATAATTATATAGAGGAGACAAGTCGTAACATGGTAAGTGTACTGGAAGGTGCACTTGGATAAACCAAGGCATAGCTCAACATAAAGCATCCAGCTTACACCCGGAAGATATCAATATTACCCGATTGCCTTGAGCCAACGCTAGCCCTAAACTAACCAGTACTACTACCAAATTAACATTTTCATATTAAACCATTTACAAATATAAAAGTATAGGTGATAGAAATTTATTCTGGCGCCATAGAGATAGTACCGCAAGGGAAAGATGAAAAAAAAAATTAAGTACAAAATAGCAAGGACTAACCCCTATACCTTCTGCATAATGAGTTAGCTAGAGATCACTTCGCAAAGAGAACTAAAGTCAAGTACCCCGAAACCAGACGAGCTACCCAAAAACAGCTGAAAGAGCGCACCCGTCTATGTAGCAAAATAGTGGGAAGATTTCTGGGTAGGGGTGATACACCTATCGAGTCTGGAGATAGCTGGTTATCCAAGATAGAATCTTAGTTCAACCTTAAGCTTACCCACAGAACCACTAATCCCCCTGTAAACTTAATTGTTAGTCTAAAGAGGGACAGCTCTTTAGACACTAGGAAAAAACCTTATATAGAGAGTAAAAAATTCTAAATCCATAGTTGGCCCAAAAGCAGCCATCAATTAAGAAAGCGTTCAAGCTCAACACTAACTACCTAAAAAATACCAGACACCTTACTGAACTCCTTACATCACATTGGATTAATCTATCGTTTTATAGAAGCAATAATGCTAGTATTAGTAACATGAATAAATTCTCCTATGCATAAGCCTAAATCAGACCGAAAACTTCACTGATATTTAACAGCTTAATTCTAATAATTACAACCAAGCTAGTATTATATAAACTGTTAACCCAACACAGGCGTGCTTCTGAAGGAAAGGTTAAAATAAGTAAAAGGAACTCGGCAAACTTAACCCCGCCTGTTTACCAAAAACATCACCTCTAGCATTACTAGTATTAGAGGCACTGCCTGCCCAGTGACATCTGTTTAACGGCCGCGGTACCCTGACCGTGCAAAGGTAGCATAATCACTTGTTCTTTAAATAGGGACTTGTATGAATGGCAACACGAGGGTTTAACTGTCTCTTACTTTCAACCAGTGAAATTGACCTGCCCGTGAAGAGGCGGGCATATAACAATAAGACGAGAAGACCCTGTGGAGCTTCAATCTACTAATGCAACCAAGATTAATACAAACCCACGGGCCTAATATAATCCACCCCTGCATTAGAAATTTTGGTTGGGGTGACCTCGGAGCATAATTAAACCTCCGAATTAAATCACGCCAAGACTACACAAGTCAAAGCAACTTAATATTTATAATTGATCCAATAACTTGACCAACGGAACAAGTTACCCCAGGGATAACAGCGCAATCCTATTCCAGAGTCCATATCGACAATAGGGTTTACGACCTCGATGTTGGATCAGGACATCCTAATGGTGCAGCAGCTATCAAGGGTTCGTTTGTTCAACGATTAATAGTCCTACGTGATCTGAGTTCAGACCGGAGAAATCCAGGTCGGTTTCTATCTATTTCGCATTTCTCCCTGTACGAAAGGACAAGAGAAATAAGGCCCACTTCATAAAGCGCCCTCCTTTCATAAATGACATAATCTCAATTTAGCAAAAACCGAACACACACAGCCCAAGAGCAGGGATTGTTAAGATGGCAGAGCCCGGCAATTGCATAAAATTTAAGACTTTACAATCAGAGGTTCAACTCCTCTTCTTAACATTATGTTTACAGTAAACCTTCTACTTATTACTCTACCCATTATCGCTGCCATGGCATTTCTTACACTTACTGAACGAAAGCTACTAGGCTATATACAACTACGCAAAGGACCTAATATTGTAGGCCCTTATGGATTACTACAGCCCTTTGCTGATGCAATAAAACTCTTTACCAAAGAACCCTTAAAACCTTCAACCTCCACCACCACCCTATATATTATTGCACCAGTCCTAGCCTTTTCCATTGCCCTCCTCCTATGAATACCCCTACCTATACCTAACCCCCTAATTAATCTAAACCTAGGACTCCTATTCATTCTAGCTACATCTAGTCTAGCTGTTTATTCTATCTTATGATCAGGATGAGCATCAAACTCAAACTACGCATTAATCGGAGCACTACGAGCAGTTGCCCAAACAATTTCATATGAAGTAACTCTCGCCATCATTATACTATCAGTTTTACTAATAAGCGGCTCATTCAGTCTCCATGCACTTATTACAACACAAGAGTATACCTGACTTCTCCTACCATCATGACCCCTAGCCATAATATGATTCACCTCCACACTAGCAGAAACCAACCGAGCTCCTTTTGATCTCACAGAAGGAGAATCAGAATTAGTGTCGGGCTTTAATATTGAATATGCTGCAGGCCCATTTGCCCTATTTTTCATAGCCGAATATATAAATATTATTATAATAAATGCCCTAACAGCTATAATTTTTCTAGGGACATTATATCCCATCCATTCACCAGAACTATTTACAACATGCTTTGTTACAAAAACTCTCCTATTAACCTCCTTATTCCTATGAATTCGAGCAACCTACCCTCGATTCCGCTATGACCAACTTATACATTTACTATGAAAGAATTTTCTCCCTCTTACTCTAGCACTCCTCATATGACACATCTCAACCCCCATTATAATCTCTGGCATCCCCCCTCAAAACTAGAAATATGTCTGATAAAAGAGTTACTTTGATAGAGTAAATAATAGAGGTATTTAATCCTCTTATTTCTAGAATTATAGGTATCGAACCTACCCCTGAGAATTCAAATTCCTCCGTGCTACCTATCACACCCCATTCTAAAGTAAGGTCAGCTAAATAAGCTATCGGGCCCATACCCCGAAAATGTTGGTTATATCCTTCCCGTACTAATTAACCCACTAGCTCAACTCGTTATTTACTCTACAATAATCATAGGCACCCTTATTACATCACTAAGCTCCCACTGATTTCTTGCCTGAGCGGGCCTAGAGATAAATATACTAGCTTTCACCTCCATCTTAATTAAAAAAGCGAACCCTCGCTCCACAGAAGCCGCCACCAAATATTTCCTCATACAATCCACCGCGTCTATAATTCTTATAATAGCAATTACATTAAATAACTTATTTCCAGGACAGTGGATCATAATAAATAACCCTAATCAACTAACATCCTTAATTATGATAGTAGCCCTAGTCATAAAATTAGGAATAACCCCCTTTCACTTCTGAATTCCAGAAGTCACCCAAGGAACACCCTTAATTCCTGGATTACTTCTCCTAACATGACAAAAACTAGCTCCCATTCTAATTATATATCAGATTTACCCATCAATTAACACAAACATTCTCATAACCCTATCAACCCTATCCATTATAGCAGGCAGCTGAGGAGGCCTTAACCAAACACAGCTACGTAAAATTCTAGCATATTCTTCAATCACACACATAGGCTGAATAATAATAACACTAGTATATAATCCAAACATTACAGCCTTCTATCTACTTATTTACATTATCATAACAAGCACTATATTTATAGCACTAAACCTAAGCTCAAATACTACAACCCTAATACTATCACGCGCCTGAAACAAACTAACCTGATTAATACCATTAATATCAGTTACCCTTCTATCAATAGGAGGCCTACCCCCACTAACCGGCTTCCTACCCAAATGAATTACTATTCAAGAACTTACAAAAAATAACAACTTTATTATACCCTCTGTCATAATTATTATAACCCTACTCAACCTATATTTCTACCTACGCCTAATTTATATTACTTCTATGACATTACTTCCCACATCTAATAATACAAAAATAAAATGACAATTCGAAAACACAAAACCCACACCCCTAATATCCCCGCTCATCGTCCTCACAACTCTTCTTCTACCAATATCCCCAACAATCTTAACTATATTCTAGAAATTTAGGTTAAACTAGACCGAAAGCCTTCAAAGCTCTTAGTAAGTTAAAAATACTTAATTTCTGAAACATAATAAGGACTGCAGAGCTCTACTCCACATCAACTGAACGCAAATCAATTACTTTAATTAAGCTAAGCCCTTACTAGATCAATGGGATTCAAACCCACAAAAACTTAGTTAACAGCTAAATACCCTAATCAACTGGCTTTAATCTACTTCTCCCGCCGCAGGGAAAAAAAGGCGGGAGAAGCCCCGGCAGAAGTATTAAGCTGCTCCTTTGAATTTGCAATTCAACATGAAAATCACCTCGGGGCTGATAAAAAGAGGGCTTAACCTCTGTCCTTAGGTTTACAGCCTAATGCCTACTCAGCCATTTTACCTATGCTCATTAACCGCTGGCTATTCTCTACAAATCATAAAGATATTGGAACTTTATACTTGTTATTTGGCGCATGGGCCGGAACCATGGGTATGGCTATAAGTCTCCTTATTCGAGCTGAACTAGGTCAACCTGGCAACCTGTTAGGCAATGATCACATTTATAATGTTATCGTTACAGCCCATGCATTTGTCATAATTTTCTTTATAGTAATACCTATTATAATTGGGGGTTTCGGAAATTGACTAGTACCCCTAATAATTGGCGCTCCTGACATAGCATTTCCTCGTCTAAATAATATAAGCTTCTGACTTCTTCCACCATCTTTCCTACTTCTTCTTGCATCAGCCATAGTAGAGGCTGGTGCCGGGACAGGCTGAACAGTCTATCCGCCTCTAGCGGGAAACTTCTCTCACCCAGGAGCCTCTGTAGATTTAACTATTTTCTCACTACACCTAGCAGGTATTTCTTCTATCTTAGGAGCTATTAATTTTATCACAACTATTATTAATATAAAACCCCCTGCTATATCTCAATATCAAACCCCCCTGTTTGTTTGATCAGTTCTAATTACAGCAGTCCTATTACTCCTATCCCTACCTGTATTAGCTGCTGGTATTACAATACTATTAACAGACCGTAATCTCAATACTACTTTCTTTGACCCTGCTGGAGGGGGGGATCCGATCTTATATCAACACCTATTCTGATTTTTCGGCCATCCTGAAGTCTATATTCTTATTTTACCTGGCTTTGGAATAATTTCACATATCGTAACATACTACTCTGGAAAAAAAGAACCTTTCGGATATATAGGCATAGTCTGAGCTATAGTATCAATCGGATTTTTAGGTTTTATCGTATGAGCCCACCATATATTTACTGTTGGAATAGACGTAGATACACGAGCCTATTTTACCTCTGCCACTATAATTATTGCAATTCCAACCGGCGTTAAAGTCTTTAGCTGACTCGCCACACTGCACGGAGGAAATATCAAATGATCTCCAGCAATACTCTGAGCCCTAGGCTTTATTTTCCTTTTTACCGTAGGGGGCTTAACCGGTATTGTATTAGCAAATTCATCACTAGATATTGTATTACACGATACATACTATGTTGTAGCTCATTTCCACTATGTCTTGTCAATAGGGGCTGTCTTTGCTATTATAGGAGGCTTTATTCACTGATTCCCTCTATTCTCGGGCTATACCCTAGACCAAGTCTGTGCCAAAGCACATTTTATTATCATATTTGTAGGTGTAAATTTAACCTTCTTCCCACAACACTTTCTTGGCTTGTCCGGAATACCCCGACGCTATTCCGATTATCCTGATGCCTATACCACATGAAATATTGTATCATCCATAGGCTCCTTTATTTCTCTAGTAGCTATGCTACTTATAGTTTATATAATTTGAGAAGCTTTTGCCTCGAAACGTAAGGTTCTACTAATTGAACAACCTACGTCTAATCTAGAGTGATTACATGGCTCCCCACCACCATACCACACATTTGATGAGCCAACATTCATTAAAGTAAAATAAAAAAGGAAGGAATCGAACCTCCTGAAACTGGTTTCAAGCCAATCCTATAACCCCTATAACTTTTTCAATGAGATATTAGAAAAATCATTTCATAGCTTTGTCAAAGCTAAATTATAGGATGTACCCTATATATCTTACATGCCTCACCCAGTTCAGCTAGGCCTACAAGATGCCACATCCCCTATCATAGAAGAACTAATTGCCTTTCACGATCACGCCTTCATAATTGTATCTCTAATTAGCTTTTTAGTCTTATATGTATTGTCATCAGTGCTCACAACAAAATTAACTAATACTAATATTACAGATGCTCAAGAAATAGAAACTATTTGGACCAT
Organism: Rhinopithecus roxellana; assembly: GCF_007565055.1. Lineage (NCBI taxonomy): Eukaryota > Metazoa > Chordata > Mammalia > Primates > Cercopithecidae > Rhinopithecus > Rhinopithecus roxellana. Next base: position 7,206 of record NC_008218.1, read on the forward strand.
TCTACCAGCAATTATCCTAATCTTAATTGCCCTCCCATCTCTACGTATTCTCTACTTAACAGATGAAATTAATAACCCATCATTCACTATCAAATCAATTGGGCATCAATGGTACTGAACTTATGAATACACAGATTATGGGGGCTTAATCTTTAATTCTTATATACTCCCCCCACTATTCTTAAACCCAGGGGACCTTCGACTCCTAGAAGTTGACAACCGAGTAGTACTTCCAATTGATGCTCCTGTTCGCATAATAATTACATCCCAAGACGTTCTACATTCATGGACCATCCCCTCATTGGGTCTAAAAACAGATGCAATTCCTGGGCGCTTAAACCAGACTACATTTACTGCTATACGACCAGGTGTCTACTACGGACAATGCTCAGAAATCTGCGGTGCTAATCACAGCTTCATACCAATTGTCGCAGAATTAATTCCGTTAAAAATTTTTGAAATAGGGCCCGTATTCACCCTATAAATATACTAAAATTACCCTGCTTGACTATTTCTTAAAATACCAAAATTCACTGCATAGCTGCTACAGCATTAACCTTTTAAGTTAAAGACTGAGAAAAATATCTTCTCTGCAGTGAAATGCCTCAACTAAATACATCTACATGGTTTATTACCATTATAGCCATGCTACCTACATTATATCTTATTATACAATTAAAGCTACTAAGCACAAACTACCATTTTTCCCCACCACAAAAAGAAATTTATAGTATACAGGCATTTAATAGCCCTTGACAACTAAAATGAACGAAAATTTATTTACCCCATTCATAGTCCCAACATTCCTAGGCTTACCCGCTGTAGTCCCTATTATTCTATTTCCTACATTACTGTTTCCAACCTCCAAGCACCTTATTACTAATCGACTAATTATTATCCAGCGAAATCTAGTCCAACTAATTATAAAACAAATGATAACTATTCATAGTACCAAGGGACAAACCTGATCCCTAATACTCATATCCCTAATTATTTTTATTGCTGCAACAAATCTTCTAGGACTCTTACCCCACTCATTTACCCCCACCACTCAACTGTCCATAAATCTAGCTATAGCAATTCCTCTGTGAGCAGGTACAGTAATTACAGGTCTTCGCTTCAAAACCAAAAACTCCTTAGCTCACTTTTTACCACAAGGCACACCCACACCTCTTATTCCCATATTAGTAGTTATCGAAACTATTAGCTTATTTATTCAACCAGTAGCCCTAGCCGTACGCCTAACCGCCAACATCACAGCAGGGCATCTGCTAATACACCTAATCGGAAGTGCCACACTAGCACTATTAACTGCTAGTTTCCTTGCAACCTCACTAACCTTAGTGCTCCTAGTATTATTAACAATCCTAGAAATAGCAGTTGCCCTAATCCAGGCCTACGTTTTTACACTCTTAGTAAGCCTTTATCTACATGATAATACCTAATGACACACCAAACTCACCCTTATCACATAGTCAAACCCAGCCCATGACCACTAACAGGAGCTCTTTCAGCTCTCCTAATAACCTCTGGCCTAATTATATGATTCCACTTTTATTCTTCAACCCTGCTAGTGTTAGGGTTATTAACTAATATATTAACAATATATCAATGATGACGTGATATTGTCCGAGAAAGCACTTATCAAGGTCACCATACAACACCAGTTCAAAAGGGCCTTCGCTATGGAATAGTCTTATTTATTATTTCAGAAATTTTCTTCTTTGCTGGCTTTTTCTGAGCATTTTACCATTCAAGCCTTGCTCCCACTCCATATCTAGGAGGGCACTGACCACCAACAGGCATTACTCCCCTAAATCCCCTAGAAGTACCTCTACTAAATACCTCTGTATTACTCGCATCAGGAGTTACAATCACTTGAGCCCATCACAGCTTAATAGAAAACAATCGAAAACAAATAATCCAAGCCCTATCAATTACAATTCTATTAGGTGCTTACTTCACCCTACTACAAATTTCAGAGTACTATGAAGCACCTTTTACTATCTCCGACGGCATTTATGGCTCAACATTCTTTGTTGCCACTGGCTTTCACGGACTTCATGTTATTATCGGGTCTACATTCCTTACAGTTTGCCTTGTTCGCCAATTATTATATCACTTTACATCAAACCACCACTTTGGCTTTGAAGCCGCTGCTTGATATTGACACTTTGTAGATGTTGTATGACTCTTTCTCTATATTTCCATTTACTGATGAGGTTCCTATTCTTTTAGTATAAACCAGTACGGCCGACTTCCAATCAGCTAGTTTCGACAACATTCGAAAAAGAATAATTAACTTAGTATTAGCCCTAACAATTAATACCCTTCTAACCCTTTTACTAATAACTATTATATTCTGATTACCCCAACTCAACCCCTATGCAGAAAAAATCAACCCCTACGAATGCGGGTTTGATCCACTGAACTCTGCCCGCATTCCCTTTTCAATAAAATTTTTTCTAGTCGCTATCACCTTCCTATTATTTGACCTAGAAATCGCCCTACTACTACCCCTGCCGTGAGCCCTACAAACAACAAACCTCCCCATAATATTAAAATCGTCAATTATATTAATTATTATTTTAACCCTCAGCCTAGCCTATGAATGAACTCAGAAGGGGTTAGAATGAAACGAATTGGTAAGTAGTTTAAGTAAAACAAATGATTTCGACTCATTAAATTATGATAATCATACTAACCAAATGCCCATTATTTATATAAATATTACATTAGCATTTATTATCTCACTCCTAGGCATATTAATCTATCGCTCACATCTAATATCATCCCTATTATGCCTAGAAGGAATAATACTTTCACTATTCATCATAAATACTCTCATAGCACTCAATATACATTTCCCATTAGCTAATATTATACCTATTGCACTACTAGTATTTGCTGCTTGCGAAGCAGCAGTAGGCCTTGCCTTACTAATTTCAATCTCAAATACATATGGATTAGACCACATCCATAATCTAAACCTACTCCAATGCTAAAAATAGTCTTTCCTATAATAATACTCCTACCAATAACATGATTATCCAAAAACAATTTAATCTGAATTAACTTGACCACCCACAGCTTAATTATTAGCCTCATCCCCATTCTATTCTTCCACCAAACTAATAATAACCTTATTAGCTATTCAACTTATTTATCTTCCGACCCATTAACAACGCCCCTTCTAACACTGACCGCCTGACTCTTGCCCCTTATAATTATAGCAAGCCAATATCACCTACACAATGAAAGTCCTTTACGAAAAAAGCTTTACCTATCCATAATAATTTCTCTACAGATCTCCCTAATCATAACCTTCATGGCTACAGAACTAATCTTATTCTACATCCTATTTGAAACCACCCTCATTCCCACCCTAATTATTATTACCCGATGGGGAAATCAAGCAGAACGCCTCAACGCAAGCACATATTTCCTATTTTACACCTTGGCCGGCTCTCTCCCTCTACTAATTATATTGTTATTTGTACATAACAACTTAGGCTCATTAAATATTCCACTACTAACTCTCACAGCCCAAAAACTAACAGCCACCTGATCCCATAATCTGACTTGACTAGCATGCATGATAGCTTTTATAGTAAAAATACCCCTATATGGTCTACACTTATGACTTCCCAAAGCCCACGTTGAAGCTCCCATCGCTGGATCAATAGTTCTTGCCGCAGTGCTTTTAAAACTAGGCGGCTATGGTATAATACGACTCACCCCAATCCTCAACCCACTAACAGAATATATAGCATATCCCTTCCTCATATTATCCCTATGAGGCATGATCATAACAAGCTCAACCTGCCTCCGACAAACAGACCTAAAATCACTTATTGCATATTCCTCTGTAAGTCACATAGCTCTAGTAATCATAGCTTCTCTTATTCAAACCCCCTGAAGCTTTACTGGCGCTATTGTCCTTATAATTGCCCATGGACTCACCTCATCTATACTATTCTGTCTAGCAAATTCAAATTACGAACGAACCCACAGCCGCATTATATTACTCTCTCGAGGACTCCAAACACTACTCCCACTAATAGCCTTCTGATGATTTGCAGCAAATCTTACCAATCTAGCCCTACCACCCACTATTAATCTAATTGGGGAGTTAATAGTGATAATAACTTCATTTTCTTGATCACATGTTACCATCATATTCACAGGACTAAATATACTAATCACCGCCCTTTATTCTCTATATATACTCATTACAACACAACGAGGAACACTCACCTCCCACATTATTAATATAAAACCCTCCTTCACGCGAGAAAATATGCTAATATTTATACATTTATCCCCTATTATTCTCCTGTCTCTCAATCCTAGCATTATTATAGGCTTTACCACTTGTAAATATAGTTCAATCAGAACATTAGATTGTGAATCTAAAAATAGAAATTAATACTTCTTATTTACCGAGAAAGCTTGCAAGGACTGCTAATCCATGCTCCCGTACTTAACAAAACGGCTATCTCAACTTTTAAAGGATAGCAGTTATCCATTGGTCTTAGGAACCAAAAACATTGGTGCAACTCCAAATAAAAGTAATAATAATGCACACCTCCATCGTTATATTAGCCCTAACTTCCCTAATCTTTCCAATTATTATTACTCTTATTAAACCCAATAAAAACTATATATACCCTAATTACGTAAAAACAATTATAATAATTACCTTTATTATTAGCCTCCTCCCTATAACCATATACGTCCTTCTAGATCAAGACACAATTATCTCAAACTGACACTGAATAACGATCCAATCACTAGAAATTATATTAAGTTTTAAGCTAGATTATTTTTCCATAATATTTACCCCAATCGCACTGTTTATTACCTGATGCATTATAGAGTTCTCAATATGATATATAAGCTCAGATCCAAACATCAACCAATTCTTTAAATATCTCCTCATTTTCCTCATCACCATGCTAATTCTAATTACCGCTAATAATCTCTTTCAACTCTTCATCGGATGAGAAGGTGTTGGGATTATATCCTTTCTACTAATTGGCTGATGGCACGCTCGAACAGATGCCAACACAGCAGCAATTCAAGCAATTCTGTACAATCGAATCGGTGATATCGGCTTCATTCTAGCCATAACCTGATTTCTTCTACACTACAACTCATGAGACTTTCAACAAATATTTATCCTAGACTCTAGCCCAAGCCTATTGCCACTAATAGGTCTTCTTTTAGCTGCAACAGGCAAATCAGCTCAACTTGGCCTCCACCCTTGACTGCCCTCAGCTATAGAAGGTCCAACCCCAGTTTCAGCTCTACTCCACTCTAGCACTATAGTGGTAGCAGGAGTATTTCTACTTATTCGCTTCCACCCTATAATAGAAAATAATATACTAGTCCAAAGCCTCACATTATGCCTAGGAGCCGTCACCACTATATTTATAGCAATCTGCGCTTTAACACAAAACGATATTAAAAAGATTGTGGCTTTCTCCACCTCAAGTCAACTAGGATTAATAATAGTCACTATTGGTATTAACCAACCATACCTAGCATTTCTACACATCTGCACCCATGCTTTCTTTAAAGCTATGTTATTCATCTGCTCTGGGTCTATTATTCATAACCTAAACAACGAACAAGATATTCGAAAAATAGGGGGATTATTCAAAATAATACCCCTTACCTCAACCTCTCTCACCATTGGTAGCCTAGCACTTGCAGGAATACCATTCCTTACAGGTTTTTATTCCAAAGATCTTATCATTGAAACCGCGAATACATCATATACCAACGCCTGAGCCCTGTCCATTACCCTCATCGCTACTTCTCTAACAAGTGCCTACAGCACTCGAACTATTATCCTTACACTAACAGGACAACCTCGCTTTTCAACTTCAACATACATCAATGAAAACAACCCAGCTCTACTGAACCCAATAAAACGCCTAACAATAGGCAGTTTACTCGCAGGGTTTATTATTGTTAGTAATATTTCTCCTACCACACTTCCCCAATTAACAATACCTTGTTATCTAAAACTCCTAGCCCTATCCGTAGCTACTCTAGGCTTCTTAATAGCCCTAGATCTAACCCTTATAACCAACAACCTCAAAATAAATACCCCATCACACATATTCAAATTCTCTAACATATTAGGATATTTTCCAACTACAATTCACCGAATAATTCCTTCTCAAAACCTGATCATAAGTCAAAATCTAGCCTTTATTTTACTAGACTCAATTTGACTAGAAAAATCAATACCTAAAACAATTTCACACACCCATATTATCACTTCCATCACCACAACAACCCAAAAAGGCATAATTAAGCTTTACTTTCTCTCTTTCCTTATCCCTCTTACTCTAATCCCATTTCTAATAGCATAGTCTATTACCTCGAGTAATTTCAATAACAACATATACACCAACAAATAATGTTCAACCAACAACTACCACCAATCAACGCCCATAATCATATAATGCACCCGCACCGATAGAATCCTCACGAATTAACCCTGGCCCCTCCCCTTCAAAAATTACCCAATCCCCCATACTATTCAAATTAATTACTACTACCAACTCATTGCAGTCTAAGACCCACAAAATTAAACCTACTTCCATTATCAATCCAGTCAAAAGACTACCCAACACCTCTCACCCTGAGACTCACGCTTCGGGGTATTCTTCAATAGCTATCGCAGTAGTATAACCAAAAACAACCATCATACCTCCTAGATAAATCAAAAATATTATTAAACCTATATAAGTACCACCATAGTTTAAAATAATAATACAACCAATTACACCACTAATAACCAATGCTAAACCCCCATAAATAGGAGAAGGCTTAGAAGAGAAACCCACAAAACCCATAATCAACAGCATACTAAATAAAAATAAAATATATGACATTGCTTTCACATGGACTTTAACCATGACCAATGATATGAAAAACCATCGTTGTATTTCAACTATAAAAGCACCAATGACCCCTATACGTAAATCTAATCTAATTATAAAAATAATTAATCACTCCCTTATTGATTTACCCACCCCATCAAATATTTCTGCATGATGAAACTTCGGTTCCCTTTTAGCAACTTGTTTAATATTACAAATTATTACTGGTCTATTTCTAGCAATACACTACTCACCAGACACCTCCTCTGCCTTCTCCTCAATCGCCCATATCACCCGAGACGTAAACTACGGCTGAACCATCCGCTACCTCCACGCTAATGGTGCCTCTATATTCTTTATCTGCCTATTTCTACACGTAGGTCGAGGATTATATTATGGCTCATTTCTTCTTGTTGAAACTTGAAATATTGGCATCGCACTACTATTCATAATCATAGCAACAGCCTTTATAGGGTACGTACTCCCATGAGGACAAATATCATTCTGAGGTGCCACAGTAATTACAAACTTACTATCGGCAATTCCATATATCGGGACTAACATTGTTCAATGGGTTTGAGGTGGGTACGCCATTGATAACCCAACACTTACACGATTCTTCACCCTCCACTTTACCCTACCTTTCATTATTGCAGCCTTTACAACCCTCCACCTACTTTTCCTACACGAAACAGGATCCAATAACCCCTGCGGAATTCCCTCCAACCCCGACAAAATCCCCTTTCACCCCTACTATACAATCAAAGACATCCTAGGTTTAACCTTTCTACTCCTCACTCTAATAGTACTAGTATTATTCTTACCCGACCTTTTAAGTGACCCAGACAACTATACACCAGCTAATCCACTAAACACCCCACCACATATTAAACCAGAGTGATACTTCTTATTCGCATATGCAATTCTACGATCCGTTCCCAACAAATTGGGAGGAGTATTAGCACTCCTCATATCCATCCTCATCCTAGCTATTATCCCCGCACTCCACAAATCCAAACAACAAAGTATAATGTTCCGCCCATTCAGCCAGTTTCTACTATGACTTCTAGTCACAATTCTACTAACCCTAACCTGAATTGGGAGCCAACCAGTAAACCAACCCTTCATTATAATCGGACAAATAATATCCATAATATATTTCACTACAATTCTAATTCTAATACCACTGGCCTCCCTAACTGAAAATAATCTTCTCAAATGAACCTGCCCTTGTAGTATAAACCAATACACCGGTCTTGTAAACCGGAGACGGATATCTCTCCCCAGGGCAACTCAGAAAGAAAGCACCTAACTCCACCGCCAATACCCAAAACTGGCATTCTATTTAAACTACTTTCTGTATTCTAAGGGGGCATAACCACAAAATACAATTTTAGTATAATCTAATTTTATATGCCCTTATGTAATTCGTGCATTACTGCTAGTCACCATGGATATTATATAGTACTATAAATGTTTTACCGTCCATAGGACATAAACTTACATATTTACTAGCAGATCTATCTAGGACATGCTTATAAGCAAGTACTTTACCAGAACACAACAACTGTAACACATACTAACTAAATACCCAAATCACATGGTACACCCACCGGAATACCAACCAACACGAGATTTCCATTAGCGTACATAGTACATCACACCCTTTACTGGACATAGCACATTTTAACCGAGCATCCATAAACAATCCTAGACAATACGGATATTCCCGTCAGTTAGGTGTCCCTTGATAACCATCCTCCGTGAAATCAATATCCCGCACAAGCAGTGTTACCCTCCTCGCCCCGGGCCCATACGTCGTGGGGGTAGCTACAAATGACATCTAATGGACATCTGGTTCTTACCTCACGGCCATATCATTAAGATCGCCCACACGTTCCCCTTAAATAAGACATCTCGATGGATCACGGGTCTATCACCCTATTAACCAGTCACGGGAGCTCTCCATGCATTTGGTATCTTTTATCTCTGGTCTGCACGCGACCCCATTGCAGAATGCTGGTCTCGCCACAATCAATCCCGCAGCGCCTGTCTTTGATTCCTAGTACATACCATCATTAACCGCACCTACGTTCCATATCCCAGCCCCGCATGAACCTTATTAAGGTGTTATTTAATCCATGCTTGTTAGACATACATTTAATAAGCTATACACGCCCACCACACTTTAACTCGGATCCAGCTATCCTTACTCAAACCCCCCCTCCCCCCACCTTCGACAACTCCCTTATAATTTGCCTTTGCCAAACCCCAAAAACAAAAGCTTGTCACCTCAGTCGAAGATTACATTTTTTTTATCTTTAGGGGGTATGTATCTCGGCTGTCGTTTTCTCAACTAATAAGATTTTATTTCACTAGCCACCCTTGACACCTCCACCTCGCTCCACTACACCCCCAAAGATAACACTCAACACTCACTACTAT